>NW_005871443.1:485236-526386 GCF_000147115.1 Myotis lucifugus | reverse complement strand
TCCTCCACCACTGTTCCTGGCCTCTCTCGAACCCGGGAAGGGAAAGAGGGACAGGAGATTCCGAATACGTTCCCCCTGATGTCTCTAGGAGGTTGGGCCACAGAAGCAGGTGTGGTGAGGCTGCTTTTTAAAAAAACAAACCAAAAAGAAGTTCTTTTTCAATCTCCCCCCTGTCATGGTGCGTAGGGGGGAGGCTTCTCCCCGGGGAGGAAAGGGGCTGGAGCATAGAGAGGCGGGGCGTTGGGCTGGAGCCCGAAGCTGGAGCTGGACTGGGACGGAGGCTGCGTGTCCTCGGACAGAGAGAGGTCAGTGGAGGACGAGGCTGGGAAGCTGCTGGACGGCTGCAATGGAACAGAAAAGGCTTCCTCAGTCTGTGGAGAGGGCCAGCCGCATGCAGTCCGCGCGGAGCACCCCTCCAAGAGCCCACCTGGGGCTCAGGCTCCCCCAGACCCAGGGTCACCCGCCTAACCGAGGCCCTGGGGTGGGAACACTCCCTGACCAGAGTGAGTTCTCAGGGAGGCCAGGGGGAGGCCCGGCCCTGCCCAGCGGGGGCCTCCTTTCCACAAAGTCCGCTCCTGCAGCCGCCTGTGGAAACACCCGGCTGTGGAATTCCTCAGACTTCCCAGCCCTCACGCCTGCTATGTGGGAGTCTCATTTTTCAAGGGCAAACATGTCCAAGGAGAAGGCTGCCCAGCTCATTTGGGGACCCCTGGGTTCACCCAACACGTCACACTTTAAGGAAAACCCCAAGAGCTCAGCATTTGTCACCGAGTGTGACGATTAATTTTATGTGACAACTGGCCAGGCCTCGGTGCCCAGATGTTTGGTCGAACACCTGTCTGGAAGTGGCTGTGATGGTATTTTGAGATTGACATTGAAATCAGTAGACTGAGTAAAGCAGGTCACTCTCCATGATGTCGGTGAGCCTCATCCAATCAGTTGAAGGCCTTAAGAGAACAAGACTGAGGTTTCCGGGGAGGAGGGAATTCTCCCAGGAGACTGACCTTGGGCTCGAAACTGCAACATCCATTCTTTCCTGGGTCTCCCACCTGCCATCCTGCCCTGCCCAGGACACCTTGCTCTGTCCCTGTCTCTCTATTTCTCTGTCTCAGTGTCTAATCTACATCTATGTCTACATATATGTGCATCCATCCATCCTATTGGTTCTCTGGAGAACCCTGACGTAGACGCAAGTAAAAGTGATTGAGAAGAAAAACATTTTTCCAGTTTTTCTCCACCTGCCAACAAACCTGTTACACTTTTTTCTTTTTCAAGTTCTAAGAGTTGAAAATGCCTACTTAAAACCGATCTTTAAACAAATAAAGCACACAGGCCCTGCTGTGAAATGCCACAGGGTGAGTGTAGGGCCCTGGTCTCCTGGCAGTGCTGTAATTCCTTTGCTCTCTGCCTGCCAAGTGCCCCGGGGCCCCCGAGAGGCCGACCTCCTGTCTGCCTTGCCCTTCCCTGGAGACTTCTCTACAAAGGAGGTCCAGGAGCCCCAGACCTCAGGATCTGAAAGGAGGATTTCCTCACAAGCTGTCCCTGAAGCCAAGAATGTCACCTTGCTCAGGGTCAACAGCCTGAGTTTTCAGGATCTGACAGCCCAGGGCCCCTGCCCACCTTTGTTTCTTTCTTTCTCTCAAACTCACACTCTGACCACAGGGACAAAGAAAACCTCTAGAGAACATTCTCTGGGGAACATTCTGCTGGGAGCTCCCAGATCCCACCATGTATGTGTCCAGCTCTTCACTGGAAATGAGCACCTGGGAGAACCACAGCATAAACCACCCAGACCATAGAGCAAATCACCAGGAACCAGGGAGTAAACCAGAAGGACCCACGAAGTAAACCACCACAAATCGCAGAGTAACTTGCCAGGAACCATGGAGTAAACACCCTGAACCACAGAGTAAACTACCACAAATCGCAGAGTAACTTGCCAGGAACCATGGAGTAAACACCCTGAACCACAGAGTAAACTACCACGAACCACAGACTTAGCCACCATGAACCACAGAGTAAAACACCATGAACCACGGAGTAAACCACCACAAACCACGGAGTAAACCATCACAAACCACAGACTTAATTAACCACCACAAACCACGGAGTAAACCACCACAAACCACAGAGTAAACCACCACAAACCACAGAGTAAACCACCACAAACCACGGAGTAAAACACCATGAACCACGGAGTAAACCACCACAAACCATGGAATGAACCACCACAAACCACAGAGTAAACCACCACAAACCACAGAGTAAACCACCACAAACCACAGAGTAAAACACCACGAACCACAGAGTAAAACACCACAAACCACAGAGTAAAACACCACGAATCACAGAAAAAACCACCATGAACTGTGGAGTATACCACCAGTAACTATAGAGTGAACTACACTGACAGACAGAGCCGGATCAGGGGAATGGACAAAAAATCCCTTAATCACAGGGTGTGAGCGAAATCTCTCCTTGTGTCCTTGTTCACAAAACTCATCAACACCAACCCCTTCCCTGACTTTCCTGACCAATCAACTCCTAGGAGCAAGGAAGGTGGGTTCTCTTCAAAAAAATTTTTTGGCCAACTGCTCAGATCAGCCACTGGCAGCTGTCCCCTCCCTCTCGGCTGTCAGCAGAAACAGGGTCCCCTCCCTCTCGGCTGTCAGCAGAAACAGGAGCTTCAGTTCTGTTGTTTTCCTGCTATGGAAACACAGGAAACTCATTGATTTGTCCTCTCCTCAAAATCCAATTATTGACATATGTGTAATTATACTCCTACATGTGCTGGCGATAATAGCTGATTAGGCCAACGGGACGAGAGCCCAGGCCTCCCCCGGGAGGGTGAAGAGGGGGCATCTGCTGCTTGTGAAGAGCCAGAGGGCCCCGAAGGAGGGAATATGACACTGAAGTCGAGCAGACCCACTCACCAGCACCGGGATTTAGGGATGGAAGACCATCCGCTCATCCTGCACTCCTGCAAGGAGCAAGTCTCCTGAGGGCACACGGCAAGAGCAGGACACCACCCAGCACCCCGAAGTCAGGCTCCAGGCTTACCAAGAGCCCTGGCTGCTGCCCACCCCCAAGGACCACCCATGCATCCGGCAGTTGACACATGAAGATGTATGACTTCATTGCAAAGGATCAGGTCTGAGCCCCCCGCAGCACCCCTCCCGCCCAAGCACAGAAACACAACTCGGCGTGCATGTTAATATTGTAAACTTCCTAGCACTTGCTGCTGGCGTTGTTAGTAGTACAGGTAAAAGAATGCTAAGCCCCTCTGGTTGCCCCACCCCGAAATGGAAGCCTAGGTAAGTTGTGTGGACCAGTGGTTCTCATCTTCGACCCCTGATGACACTGGGCAACTTCTGGATACATTTTTGGTTGTCACAACGGGGGTGTACTGACAGCTGGTGGGTGGAGGCCAGGGACGCTGCTCCACATCCTATAGTGCACAGGGCAGCGTCACCCCTCAGAGCTCTCTGGCCCTAACGTCAGTAGTGCCACGGTTGAGGTCTGGAGTACATAAGGCGACAGATTATTAGGGTCTATTTCAACCAGAAGCTTCCTAGCTTATAAAGAAGGAAAAGCCAAAACCACAAATGGAAACAGAAGGACAAAGCAAACGCCGCTCTACAAACAAGGTCTCACCCCCACCAAGTGCCCCACAACAACTCCAAGGCCAACAGCAGTATTTTAGGGCGAATCTATGACATCGCCGCTGCTGTGGGCAGTGTGGTTGGGCATTGGCAGATTCACATGGCTCCATCTAAGTAATTGTGCTATGGTGACGGGGCCCAGGCACCTGGTGGTATGTCCCCAGCCGCTCGGGCCCGGAAATCGCAGTGAACTTTGTCGATTGAGAAAGGTTAGTCCTGGCCGGTGTGGCTCAGTTGGGTGTCGTCCCATTACACCAAGAGGTCACCAGTTCCATTCCCGGGCAAGGCAGATGCCCAGGTTGCGGGCTCGATCCCCAGTAAAAGGCGTACAAGAGGCAGCTGATCTATGTTTCTCTCTTTCTCTCTCCCTTTCTCTCTGTCTAAAACCAATAAAAACATATATTTTAAAAAAGAAAGAAAAGGTTAGAGTCCTGAAGGACACCAACAATTGGTCACCATGACCATGTGGAGCAAAGGATGTCCAAACTGCCAAGTTTGGCTGTGGAACGAACGTCCCTGTGAGAGGCTGTGTGTGGAGTGACCGGCCACATCACCCCTCGGATAATCCCAACCCCTTTTCCAGTCCATGCCTGCTCCGCCACCACATCACCTCCATGAGGAGAGGGGAAGCCCTGGGTCCTCCTTCAACCCAAGCCCCCCTGCATGTCCCGTCTGACCAGCGCTGTCCTGCATGACAGCTGCCTGTGATGTGAGCACCGCGGCTTCAGGCAGGTGAAGCTCAGCCTACCTGGAGAGGCAGAGGGTAGGACGAGCAGGTGGGGAGGGTCGCCGGTGCCGGGCAGAAGCCGGAGTAGGCCAGGATCTGCTGGGCAGGGTTGTAGAGGATCTGAGGTGGAGCAGAGGGTCTGTAGGCCAGCTGGGACAGAGGGACCTGCCACCGAGAATGGAGATGCATCAGCCAGCCCCCCAAAGCCTGGCACCTTCAGCCTCGAGCAGTCCCTCCAGGGAGCCCCATGCTCAAGTCATCCAGGAAGGTGAGGTCCTAGCAGATCTGCCAGGGGGAGATGCCTCGAGTCCTCAGATCAAAATCTCTCGGATCGGAACTAAACACCTGAAAAGCGGGGCTTATTTTTGCTTTTTATTTTTTTAAATTGTCCCAGAGACCCACTAAGATTCCAGGTTAGGCCCAGGCCCTCTTTGGTGCTGTTTTGATAAAGCACGAAAACCCCTGATCCCTCCCCTGCAGGTGACGCAGTGTTACACCACCTCCCACGCAGCTTCGGCCATAGCGGGTGGACGGGCTTCCATGCTCAGACATGGTCCTACTGGGCTTGCTTCCCTCATGTGCCAGCCCCGGGGACACAGCCCAGGGGTTTCTGGGCTGGCACAGCAGGAGCTGGGCCCCACAGAGGGCAGGTGGCGAGGGGAGCATCCTGGCCAGAGGAAACAGCTGCAGCCAGAGCCCTGGGGGGCTTGGGCTGAGCAAGGGTGATGGAGGTTGAAGGTCAAGGTTCACAGATGATCTCATGGGCTGAAAAGGAACCCAGCTGGCCTTGCTCAGCATTTTGGCCATTTGGGGGTTTAGGAAGGACAGGGCAGGGCCGGGGGTTCTCCCATGAGGGAGCTAAACATTTTGGCATGGGCAGCTTCACTCTGTCTGCAGGAGGCACTGGGAGGCCCGGCCCAGCTTTGGGCCTGGCTGCCTGCATCTGCCTGGTCTTGCCCTGGCCTCCTGTCTACCTTTCTGTGTGGGTGACCTCAAGGAGCCCCCAGCTGGGCAACAGGACTGTCCACCTCATTTCTCAGTACATACACCTGAGGCTCAGTGCAGACCCTTCCCCGCCAGACAGGGTTTAAATGACTGTGTCTGTAAGTGTTGTCACGGTGCCCAGGCACCGCCTCAGGAGCCCCGCTGCAGACTGCAGACTCCCTTTGCCCCGCCTGCTGGGCAAAGGGACTTACTCTGCACCAGTGTGACGAGCATGTGTGACCTGCATATGAAGCCCTCGTACGCTGAGAGGGCACACACAGCTTTGGGCTGGTTCATGAAGGGCCTTCATTCCTTAAAATAATTTTAAATTGTAAGATCCATTAAACTTATAAGAGTATTACTCAGTGGATGTAGAATGTTAAGGAATCACGCTTTTTGCTTCTCACAGCGCCCCAGAGCTTTGGGTTGGAGAAAGAAAATTGTCCAGAGCAGAGTTTAGACACAACGCTGCGGTCTGGTGGGAAATAGGGGCCCTTCTGGGGCATCGCTACATTCCTGATAGAACACCTATACTGAGGGCTTTCGCAGAGGGCGCCCTGTGGGACCCTCTGCAGACCCCAGGCACCCTGGGAGAGCTGTGGCACCCACTGGAGACTTTGCTGAAGGCATGGTGACCAGCGACTTTCATCCCTGGAGGGTGCTTGTCTTTTCCATGAGTGTAAAGAATCTTATGACCACAGCCAGAGCTTGGAGAGGCGGGCAGCCCCCTCCAGGGTGGCAGCCAGGAGGAAGGTGTGGGTCCTAGGGGACACCAGGATGTCCCGTGTTATCTCAGATTTTATCTAGAGAAACAAAACCTTTTAGAAAATCACAGATCTCGGGAGGAATCCAGGCTCAGCTACTAAAACCGGTCAGTGACCAAAGTCTCCAGAACAGCTGGGTAGCAAGAGACTCGGGAAGAGCTTTAGCTGCCGGGCAGGTGACTTGCCGGCCTTAGAGTTAACACTGGGTCATGGTGGGTGGCTCCTCTCTCTCAGCTGTTATGTGCATGCCGAGGGGTTTGCAACTGGGGACTCTGAGGGGCTGCCCTTCGCCTGCGGCACCTCTAGGATGAAGGGAGGGTTGTTGCAGGAGGTGGCACGTGTGGTGAGAATTTCTAGTTTGGAACAAAGAGGTGTCACAGGGAGAGGACTGGAGAAGGGGGATCCTGCAGCCCAGCCCCAGGCAGGGCTATTTGCCTGTGAAAAGGGAACCACGCTGAGGGGAGGCTCAGCTAGAACAGCCTTCACAGTGAGGCCCTGCAGTCACGGCCCCTTCCTGGCGCTCCGGCACACGCTAAGCACCGCTCTCCCTAGTTCTTGCATCAGAATCACCTATGAGTTTGGGAGAGCGCAGACCCCAGGACCACCTGCCCCTCCAGATCTACCAAATCAGAGGCTCTGGTGATTGCACACGCAGTCGGGGTGAGAGGTGGTGGAGACAGACACATCTAAGTGTCAAGTTCAGGTTCTTCCTCGGAGGGTGGAGGCGAGTGCTGGGACAGACTCTGCTTCCAGAAACGACCGGCAAAGACTGGCTGTCCTTAAAATGTATGGTGGGTGGTGTTCACAAGCCTCAGTTTCCCCATTTGTGAGGGGGGATCAGGAGGCCTGCCTTGTGTGCCTGCGAGAACGTGGGCCTCGAAGCCCTGGTCCGTCCCGAGTGCTGTCGCTGCCCAGCCCGGGCGGCACTACTCACCATGTCCTTGAAGGCCCCCAGGACCGCGGCCGTGACGATGCCCAGGAACAGCCCCAGGACGTTGAGCACCGTCGAGGCCCAGAGCAGCCGGTAGAGGTGGAGCACATCCTGACAGCCGCTCACGCCCACGAACTCATAGTAGGTGGGAGAGTACTCGGTGCTGCACACGGGGAGGAGACACAGCGTCACCTGTGCCTGCGAGGAGAGGACCTGCCAGGTGACAGCCGGGCTGGGAGGACGCAGGGCTGGGCCAGGTGAACTGAATCCAGACCGGCCGTGGTCTTTGCTCTCAAAGGCCCCGAGGGCCCCAGTGGTCATGCCAGAGAGAGGCACCAGCCCAATGGCACCCTGAGGCCAAGGCAGCAAGGCTGTCCCCACCCAGGGAAGGAGCCCCGGGCTCTGAGCAGAGAGGATGGCACCATCACCTTGCCCACTCCCCAAACACAGGCCCTGCACAGGGAGAATGCAGGCCCCAGCGCCCCACCAATGGGGCCCCAACTGAGTCAGCCTTCAGCAATCGGCGGCGCTGGTGGAGGGATTCATCCTGGCCCCCACAGCATGGTTGAGATGAGCCTGCAGCCTGGCCACAGGAGGCTGCTGGGGGCAGTCGCCGTGACGCACACATGCTGCTCCTCCGTTTCATCTTGGAAATAGCGTGGACCCTTTTCTCGGGGAAGGGGGTGCAGCTTAAGCCCCTGGGATTTCCAACAATTCAGGGGGGAGTACCCCAGGAGCAAGCGTTAAAATTCCCACTGGCTTTAAGGTAAGTGTTCAAGCTATTAATACAAATGTAGAAGACAATGGGGGAAGGATTTCGGTTCCATCTTGGAACTCCCACTGGGTCCCAACAACAAATAAAAAGCTGAATAGCCTGGAAAATCAACAACTCGTATTGGGTCCTAAGAGGGGAGGATGCAGGACACACGCTGCTCCCAGATTGGAGATGCAGACAGGTGGATACAAGAGCCCCGCTCCGCGGACACACTCAGGAGCGGAAACGCCTGGGCCCCAGGGGCCGGGGTAGAAAGCGGATCTGTAATGGGTGATCTGCTATGACTTAAGTCAGCATTAAAACCTGTGGGGAACCAGTCCTGGGGACCCCACAGGCTGTGAGATTCACCTTCGGGAGCTCAACCTGGTCCCACACTAAACACCCAGAAAAATGCTCTCGGGCTTCCAGCAGGGGGAGGGAAAGGGACAGTTCTGAAACAGCCAGAGCTGCTTTGCCTCAACAAGGCCTGTCCTCGGGACACTGGTACCCAGGGCCTAACCTGCTGGAGTGTTATCAAGGGGAATACCCAACTCCAGCCCTGTTTAGCCATCTGTCCCAGCTGGGGCGGGGGCGGGGGGGACCGGGGGCGGACACTAAGAAAGGCTGGTGAATTCCACAGGCCAGAGGCACAGGCTCACTACAGAGACATGATCATGGGGCTTATAGACACTTCCCCTCCCCACACCTCACCACATCACTGAGCCTCGGTTTTCTCATCTGTGAAATGGAGCTAACTCCCTTCCCTCATGTAAAGACTACAGGTGATGGTGTAGGTGCAGTGTCCAAGGACAGGGAAGAGCAGAGAGGGGGGAGGAGGGAGGCATGAGGGGCTGCCTCCCCTCCTCCCATGAGGCACCCTCCCCCCCCCCGCCACTCCCTGCTGGACTCACCTTTGGCAGTTGTAGAGGTCACAGCAATAGCAGGTGTTGCTCTTCACCTTCAGCTGGCACTTGCCATTCAGGGAGTGACAGGTGACCTGCAAGCAGAAAGGCCTTGCCGGGTCTCAGGGACCTGTCCCCTGTGTGCCCGCTCATTCTCTCCCCAGGGTGAGCAGGGCTGCACCCTGGTCAGTCAGGCAGTTCTCCCTCCTGAGCCCACATTTCTTGACCTTCCCCTTCATCCCCCTATTCCAGGTGCTTCGGGGTTGGGGCGTGACAGGACTCTGCCCTGCAGGAGGAGTTAGAGGACCAGGCTCAGTCACACAGGGTGTCCAGGTGGACAAGGATTGATAGACAAGGAAAGGGAGAGGGTTCTGAGCACCATGCCTCCAGGCAGATTCCTGCAGGTAAAGACCCCTCCAGGCAGGGGTTCCTGCAGGTGGGGGTACCTCCAGGCAGGGATTCCTGCAGGTGGGGGTACCTCCAGGGAGGACCCTTCCTGACAACACAGAGAACAACTCCCAGCAGCCTGATCTGACCAAGCCACCGGCTGTCTAACCCACACAGAGGCCTCCCCTCAGGCTACAAATGCTTGGAGGACATTTGATTTTTTAAAAAAAAAAAAAAAAGCAAAATTAGGGAAAAACACATGCCTTCCTCCTTCCCCCAGTGCTATTCAATGTGGGGGCCTGAGACATGCCACCCACAGTTCGGAGGTAAGCAGGGCAGAGACCACTGACTTCAGAAAGAAGACAGTGACATTTGGGGGGAAAGAGCTTCCAAGGGAGGAGGATCGTACACCGAGTGGTGGAAGGAGGTTCGAGCAAACTCTCCCAGCTCTTTCTGCAGGAGCTGACGTGGCTCTGAGGGGCAGAGACCTGGGCACACCATACCCTAGAGGTCCTCAGAGCCTCTCTGGGGCCCCAGTGGGTCGGCAAGCTCAAGCAACCCTTTGGGCACATGGCCTTCCTTTCCGAGTTCCGTGGTTAACTTCTGGAAACCACCCAAGCTGGCAATGGGGCACTCCAGAGCTCTTGAGAAGCGTTGCAGAAAGATTACTCTGGAAATGGCTTGGGAAACAGTCCTGATGGGGAGGAGACCAGACACAGGCCAGGGAGCCATGGAAGTAGCACCAGCGTGACTCAGACCCGGAGGAGACTGGGGCCGGGAGGCGTGACAGGTCACACTGGAGGGCTGGAAAGACAACAGTCCCGAGCAGGCACAGGGCCCGGGGAAGGAGGGAGCAAGGGCAAGGTGCGGCTCTGAGCCCAGCAAACAGCTCGTGGGCAGGTCAGAGCCCCAGCATGGGGAGTTGGAGGTCAAAAGGCCTGACCCTAACCCTAGGTGCCCCCTCTTGGGAGGTGTGTCCTCCTAGGAAGTGTGGAGAGCAATAGCAGGGGACGGTGGCTTAGACCAGGGTCAGCCACTAGAGGCCTGGAGCCAAGCCCAGTTCACCCACTAGAAAATGGCTGCATCACGTGGCTGCTCCCACAGAGCAGTGAAGAGAGTAGCTGGCTTGTAAATCCTAAAATACTACTGACCTTTTATGGAGAACATTGCTGGCCCCTTGTTTGAACTGTGTGGGCAGCTTCTTCCCCATTATCTTCGGGGAGCTTTTATTTTTTTTAATATATATTTTTATTGATTTCAGAGAAGAAGGGAGAGGGAGAGAGAGATAGAAACATCAATGATGAGAGAGAATCATTGATCGGCTGCCTCCTGCACGCCCCCACTGGGGATCAAGCCCATAAAATGGGCATGTGCCCCGACCAGGAATGGAACCATAACCTCCTGGCTCACTGGTTGATGTTCAACCACTGAGCCACACCATCTGGGCCTCAGGAAGCTTTTAAATCCCCAGGTCCACTAAGCCTCCTCCCTAGGATGAGACCCAGCATCAAGCTCCTGGGCTGAGTCCTGTGGGCAGGGGTTCGAGAAGCCCTGGTGGAGGGGTGGAGCTGCGGGAGCCCCACACATGGGCTGGTCATCAAAAGGTCTGATACATCTGGTCAGGAGGGGGCCATGCTCCTCCATGATCCCAGGAGCAGAGGGTAACAGTTGACCTTGAACTGGACTGAACACCTGAGTAGAAGGAAGGGAAGAGCAGCGCCAGGACCTTTGGAGGACAGGGGCACACATGGAGGGCCTGGGGAGCCCATGACCACTCTGAACAGGACAGGTCCCCTCCGGCCAGGAGAAAGGCCACACGTACCAGGACTGGCCTTTGGAGGAGAACTGTGCCACCTGCTTGGAGAGGGCAACAGGGAGCCTCAGGTCAGCATCAGGGACCTGGCCACTGGCCACTCAGGGCCTCATGCTACAGCATCCAGAATGCACCTTCTCCTCCCATGGTTCTCGGAGCACCCCAACCACCCTGCGGGACGTTAACCGTGCTGTTTGCCTCCGGTGTTCTCCTGCTTCTCCTGCTTCTCCTGGCTACTCTGTCCCTTCTTTGATATCTGTATGCAGTTTGAGAGCCTGTGGTTAGTTAAACCAGCAAATCTGCACAGAGCTGGAGTGACACAGCCAGACGAAGGGAGCCGCGTGCTCTCCTGGGTCTGAGAGAGGACGGCATGCCGTGGGGCACTTTGCTACTCCTGGCCTTTCATGCGGCTAGAAATAGAAATGAAATCACCCTGCAGATGTCCTTGGCCCCGGGGACCGTGGAGGAGTTTCTTGGCCAACGCAAATGTAGTGCACTAGCTTTTATTGCAGCGATTAAGTCAATCAAAGGCTCATCAGATAGGCCACAACGAACTGGACTAGTGAATTGTAGGACTGTTGTGTGTCAAAGACAACAAGTCGGCAGCTGTGATTCCAGAATAAATACAATACATTAAGATGTCAAAGCTAGCTCAAAACAAAGTCTCACCCTGGCACAGAGGGCAGACGTGACCGGGAGAACTGTAAGAACCCAGACATTCGATTTTAACTAGGGACGCAGGCACGGTGGGATCCGCGGATGAGCAGAGTGAAGCCAGGCACATCAGCCAGTGCTCCTGCTTACCTCCGTCTGGTAGACGTCGGGCAAGTATCCCACCCCACTGGAGTAGAACTGGCATCTTCCCGTGGTGAGGGGTCTTGTCTCCTAGAGACAAACACACAATGGGATTCAGAGTTTCCTCTCTAAACCGGGAGTGGCCAGAGGCAGTTTCAGACCTGTCTGCCGTTTCCAGGCCTCTCTACAGGAGAGACGCCAAACCCAACTAATAGCCTGCCATGCAGAACACCCAGCAGGAAATGCCACACCTCGTTCCAGAGCAGCCGGCTCCTGCATCCCGGAGGCAGGTGAGTAGAAGGCCCCAGGGGAGCAGGCACCCTGTCCCCGCAGGCTCGGCTGACACATCTCTCATCAGTCAGCACAGGGCAGCTGACGGGAGGGGTTGCAGGACTTTCTGAGGTGCCCTCCTACAACTCTCAACAAGTTGACCCCTTGGCTCCTGTCTCTTTCTTGGAAAGCAAAACATATTTTTCCACTAGGAAGGGAGCAAGATGAATTTCAGTATAATAACTCAACCAGCCAATCAACCACCCAGCCACTAGCCATCCACCTAATCATTTAATCAATCAATTTTCTATGCATCCATCCATCTATCCTCCATCCCTCCATCTATCTATTCTTTAGCAATCCATCCAGTCATCCCCATCCATCCACCCACCAACCACCCAAGCATACATCCACCTGTCGCCCTACATAAGTATTCATCCATGCGTCTCTCCCCAACATCCATGGAGTAGACACAGAGCCAAATTATAAGGGTATAGTTCCTGCCCTTAGGGGATTAGTGAAGAAGACAGATCCGCCCCCCCACCCCTCCCCCAAAAAAACCCTGACAATTACAAAATGTTTATAATCTCTGGTAGAGAACAGCTATAAAATGCCATGAAACTACATAATCTGTAAGTTATAAAATGAGTTAGAATCCCAACAATTATAGTCAGGTTTAATACTGTGTTATGTTAGTTGTAATTCTCAAAGCAGTCTTACTTCTGACCTAAGAAAAAAGTATAAAAAACTACCAATGGCAATGGCAACAGAGAGGGACAGTCACGCATTTGTTCACCCGGGCAGCAGCTACTGACGGACGGGGCTACTACACGCCAGGCCTGGTCTGGATGCTACGGCAACTGGGGGGATGGGACCGAGTCCCTGTCCTCACAGAATCTATCTTCCTGCGGGAAGACAGACGCCAGGGCACAGGAAATGTGCGTGGAACGTAGAAGGTGGTGGAAAGGGCTGTGGAGAGAAACAGGAGGCTGGTGCGGCTGCCGTACCAGGTCGGTTATACCCCAGAAGGACCCTCTGCCAGGGGCCCCCTGCCTGATTCCACTCCTCCCTTCACTTCCTGGTATCGTCCCAGCCAGGCTCTTTCATCTGCAGCTCCAGCTCAGTGTCTGTCCCAGGGAGTCAGGCCAGTGCCTGCACAGTCCACATGGCTGCATCATGTGCAGGCGACAAGCTTCGGGTTCCGGTGGATGGCCCTGTGGACAGGCATTTTCCTTCGTGCCTGTAATCATGGGGAAATGCCCCTCTGGACTGGACGGTGATGCCTTGATGAAAGGGTCCTCGTTCATGAGTCACCAAAAGTCACCCTCACGCCTTCCTGGTCTAAAAGTCCAGTCCAGCTCAAGAGCTGACTGCCCAGGTCTCAGAGAGCCTCTTCCCATGAGCTCTGTCTCAGTCAGCTCGGGCTGCTAGAACAAATACACAGGCGGGATGGCTTAACAGCACACACTTATCCCTCACAGTTCTGAAGGCTGGAAGTCCGAGATCAGAGTGCCAGTGCGGTTGGATGCCATCAGTCACTGACGATGCCCCAGAGTAGCCACTAACACACTCTGGGGCGACCACAACGTTGCTCTGCGAAAGGCAGGTCCTCCCTGAACTGGCACCGGAGGCCCAGTGATGGCCACAAACTCCACTGTTTCCCGTTTCTCCTGCAATGACCTGCGAACCCCAGGAGTCCACAGCCCAGCAGGCCTGACTGGGTGGAAACAGACAGGTGGGCTCATTCCCGACAGATCTGCCAGGGCTCACGTTCCACTTCACCAGGTGCCCGGCCAGTTTGGAACACGGGAGCCTGGAATTTTATCTAGCGGTATTTAGACCTCGCCTACAATGATGAAGGGCTTCAAAACATCCTATTCCTCCATGAAACAAAGTGGGGCTGAGGGGCGGCACGCCTCCGTCCTCACTCCTGCCGTGCTGGACGGAGGAGATCCTTCCACCTGGGAAACCGCTGGCTCTTAAGGGAATTTCTGCCTGGGGAGAGCCGGCGACACAGCCTCCGGGCGGGACCCACCTGCGGCTGCTGGGAGCCCCTCTGTCAGGAGGGACCCTCTTTCTCAGGAAGGCAAGGCTGGTTTTTCCTTCACAACCAGGGTTCCCAAAACCACCTTCCAGACCCAAGCGTTTAATTTGGTGGGGAAGGTAAAAACCTTAAAATGATCTCATTTTGAAAATGGTCTTAAGAAATTATATCGACCAGTTGTTCTCCATCTCCATTGAGAGAGAGGGATGGGTTTGTGAGCAGCCGCAGACACACGGTCCGAGTTGGTCCTGGTACTGAGGGTCCTCATGCCCCACCCGGGCTTCACATGGGCTGCCTCGTGGTGAGAGGAAACCAGTTGGCTCGAGGCCAGGTAGCATCACTCGAATGCCCCTGTAAGCAGATGACCAGGTCCATGCGCTAACACTGCCCCCAAGTACACATCTGTCTCCGGGCACTCCTCCCACACCAGCGCCCTGAGGGCAGACATGGATTGTCTCCGTAGAAGACCTTGGCATTGTCAACCCCCAGCCGGCATGGTTTGAGCACTAGGACGCTTGCTCCTCGAGGAAAGGGCCGAGGCATGTCCATCTTTGCACTCCCAGCTCAGGTGAGGCCCTTGATCAATATTTGCTGATTGAGTGACACTTGAGATAATGCAGGTATGACAGTCCAACACCACAGCAACCTGCTGGCCTCAGTAACTTAGCACTGGATGGGAAATCAGGTTCGGATCAAAGGATATGCTTTCTGTTCCAACCAAACAGTGTGCTGAAACCATGACAACAAATATGGGCCAGGGACTCCTAGATCAATTAACTTTCCAAAAATAAGAAACAAGGGGGGAAAAGTCTGGGACAAAGTATACACCATTTCCTTAAAAGTGCTATAAATGTAAATATTTATTCGACAAACAGAGAATAACCTAGAACAGCGGTTCTCAACCTGTGGGTCAAAGGACCCTTTCACAGGGGTCACCTAAGACCATCAGAAAACACATATATAATTACATATTGTTTTGTGATTAATCACTATGCTTTAATTATGTTCAATTTGTAACAATGAAAATACATCCTGCATATCAGATATTTACATTACGATTCATAACAGTAGCAACATTACAGTTATGAAGTAGCAACGAAAATAATTTTATGGTTGGGGGTCACCACAACATGAGGAACTGTATTAAAGGGTCACGGCATTAGGAAGGTTGAGAACCACTGACCTAGAAGGATAATTGTGGTGCAGTTCTGGCCTTGGCTGGGGGTGTTGGGCCTCCACCTCTTCCAGGTGGCTCTCTAGCCCACAGGACCTGGGAGGTTCTGCTGTGTTTTCCTCTGTCTCAGTCTTACCAATGGTACCACAGTAGGCTTGTTTACATCGGCATCACCACAAACATGTGAATACTTCGTTGCACTATGACATGACGGTGGCTATGAAGTCACTAGGCGATAGGAATGTTTCAGCTCCATTGTAATCTTATGAGACCACCTCATACATGCACTCGGTCACTGACTGAAACATCATTATGTGGCACATGACTGTAACCACTGACAGAATCTTCCATCTCGGGCTTCCACACCATTAGGTAAACCTATAAGGATTTCACAGGTTACAGTGTCAAGCTGGAAAATTCTGTCATAACCTTTTTTTTTTTTAAATTGATTTCAGAGAGGAAGAAAGAGGGAGAGAGAGATAGAAACATCAATGATGAGAGAGAATCATTGATCGGCTGCCTCCTGCTCGCCCCCTACTGGGGATTAAGCCTGCAACCCAGGCATGTGCCCTTGACTGGAATCGAACCCAGGACCCTTCAGTCCGCAGGCCATCGCTCTATCCACTGAGCCAAACCAGCTAGGGCTGTCATAACCTTTTTTTTTTAAAATATATTTCACTGATCCCTTACAGAGAGGAAGGGAGAGGGACAGAGAGTCAGAAACATCGATCAGCTGCCTCCTGCACACCCCCCACTGGGGACGTGCCCACAGCCAAGGCACATGCCCCCGACCAGAATCGAACCCGGGACCCTGCAGTCCGCAGGCCGATGCTCTATCCACTGAGCCAAACTGGTCAGGGCTTGTCATAACCTTTTAAGAGAAACAGATTTGAACTATAAAACCTGGGAAGGCATGAGTCAGCAGATTTCGGGATGTATTTCGTCTTGTTAAATTTAAAGAATGACCTGAGGAAAGTTACTTGGGAAGTTGAAGACTTTGATTCTGACGGATGGGATGGTATGTGTGTGTGTGTGTGCGTGTGTGTGTGTGTGTGTTTTGCAGGCAATAAAGAAAAGTGACAGAGGGAAGGACATCAATTGACAAAGAGAAATGGAGAGAGAAGCAGGGAAGGTCTCTGAGCTCCGGGAAGCTATTTCTGTATGTAGATCTTTCAAACCCAGGAAAGCGATTGAGAGCAAAATTAAAAAGATGGAACTCACTATGTGCCGAGCGGCAAACACGCCGTCCACGATGGCACAGCAGAAGGCGGCCACCACGCCGAAGCTGATAAACACAATGGCTGCCACCAGCTGGAAGCAGAAGACAAGAGGAGGGTGTGGGTGTCTAGTGCTTAACAAAAACCTTTTTTCAAATGCAGACCAGTTCCAAGTCCCGCCTGATGTTAGCTGTGCCTTTTGCAGAATTCTCACTTCTTCCCTACCACCTCTGTCCTCAGTGACTCACAGCCTCGAACAGACCCTGGGCCAGAGTTCACCCCATACAAGGCACATTCTTGTTGATTTTATTTTACACAATAAATAGGCTGCTTTGTGGGTGGGGATCTTCAGTTCCCGCCCCTCTGCACAATCCTCACGAATAATCAGAGGTTATTTAACCAGCTCCTACAATGGGTATTTAAATGGTTTACAATTTCTTGCTATTACTTACTCTGCTACAAAGACCCTAAATTTGTTCTCCATATAAAATCTGTGTTAATGTATGAGTAGGATAGATTCCTGGAACATTCAAGAACCCATACTTTTAGATAGGACCCACTTAGGATCGCTGCTCTTAGACTCTTAGACTCTGAGCGAGAAGCCCCATAAAGGGGCTTGGCCAATTGGACTCCCTCTCCCTGATAGTCTAACACCCATCTCCTTAGATCCCAAACAACACTTCATAGTATTAACCTTTTACGCTTTACCAACCTGAGGTTGGTGATCTTTTCTTACAGTTGCTGGCCATTTCTTTAAATTTTTGCTTGTGAAATAATTTCAAGTTTACCAAAACAAATAGCAAAAATCGTACAAAAAATCCTGTCTCCTTT
This sequence comes from Myotis lucifugus, assembly GCF_000147115.1. Lineage (NCBI taxonomy): Eukaryota > Metazoa > Chordata > Mammalia > Chiroptera > Vespertilionidae > Myotis > Myotis lucifugus. Next base: position 509,131 of record NW_005871443.1, on the reverse strand, counting down.
CCTCAAATTCCAACCCTTTCAAAACCACGTTCATGACTTTCCTTATCATAACTCCTCTCTCCAGCAATGAGAACTCCACTCTCATGAGCCACAATATATGTATTTCCTCGGCCCTAGAATGTGCATTGAAGTAGTTTGGGAATTACTAACCCAAACCTTGTGAAAAACAAGCTACTATCTAGAGTTCAATATTTGTGTGCAGTTCTTTTTGTCTCTAGCCTTAGAGAATATGGTCAAAACCTGTTTCCCCACGTGACTTAGGTTGGTTCCCTCCCTGTGGCTGAGTTACTCATTAATAATGCAGTCAGGCTCACAGGTGACTGTATTCCATATGGCCCTCTCCCTCTCCATCAATGTGAATCTTCATTATTTATATATCCAACTAAGTATAGGGAGTTGGTAAGAAACGTTGCCTGCCCGGACACCCCGGAACTTTGAGTTCAGTTTTGATGTGAACAAGGGGACAGATGCCGAAACGGGAGGTGCCGTCCATGCTGCTGTCCAAGGTGAAAGGAGGCCGGCCGGTTCCCAGGCTTGCCTTGGACACAGCCCCTTCCCTCACACCCCCACTCCAGTCCCATTCTGTGTTGCTTCCAAATGAAAACAGCCCCCCGACATTGCAAATCAGAGCTGTCTCCTGAGTCCTTTTGGGGGGATCTCTGAACTGGTCACCTTTTTGGTCCTCAGTTTCCCATCTGGAAAGGAGGTGCGGGGCTATGACCTATCAGTGGGTTGAATAAATGCCTCTGGACACCTGAGCTGGTCTAGGTACTGTGGGTACAGATGTGACAAAGCCAGCAGGTGTCCTTGGCCTTTCCCACAATAGATGGCATTTTATGATGCGTTTATTAAAGAAGAACTTGGGGCCACCTGTGGCAGCTGTGCCTGCATAAGCCTTGATCTGTACAACAACCAAAATGATTTCCTATTGGACTTTCTACGGTGCCGAGGCAGTTTTAACACCAGGTCCTCTGAACAGCGGCTCTGGGTCAATGGACTCAATAATGAGTCAGCAGCTGCTCTGAGTGCTGGAGAGGAGCAGAATGGATGGGTCCCCACCCTGAAGAGCAGACGCCCCAGGGTGATAACGCTGTAACAGGTGTAAATCAAGAGCTCTGGATGTGGGCACAAAGGAGGACCCACCTTACCCTGAGGATGATGGAGGCCCTGGAAAAATACACTGAATTTCCTCCAGAAGCCGTGCCAGCCAGGAGCTCCACTACCTACCACGGAACATTTGACGTTCATCAACACTAAGGAATATGGCCTAAGGCAAAACTGCTTCCTTTATCTCAATGGGGAGGGGGACATCTGTGTGGCTTCTTCCCCTATGAAATTACTGCATACAAATAAAATCATTATGATGGAAAGAGTTATGTAAAAATCTTTTGAGGAATTATATCTAGCCCAGTGGTTCTCAACCTTCCTAATGCCGTGACCCTTTAATACAGTTCCTCATGTTGTGGTGACCCCCAATCTCATTGTTACAAATTGAACATAATTAAAGCATAGTAATTAATCACAAAAACAATATGTAATTACATATGTGTTTTCTGATGGTCTTAGGTGACCCCTGTGAAAGGGTCGTTCGACCCCAAAAGGGGTCATGACCCACAGGTTGAGAACCGCTGATCTAGCCGGACTTCCCTACATTTGTATTGTTGTTATACAAAAAATAACAACAAAACATTGTTGTTATAAAAGATTCAGAAGCAACTTTCAGATTTCCCAGTAGGGAGGCCAGGGGCCTTTGCTTTTCTGAAGGGGAAAAAAAGCCTGCCTCTAATTTGGCGGCTTGTCCTTCCAGCCTCTTCCTTTGACCTTCTTGCCGCTCCCAGATGGATGCTCTTTGTCCTTGCTCGGTGCACACCCTTTGAAGATGAAATACGAAGCCCCGTGGTTCATGCTTTTCTTTCACACTGGCCTTGAATCCCAAGGTCACACCAGCTCGTTTTAATCAGCTGGGAGAAAAGGGTGGTATGTCACCATTATTCCTGCCAAGGGTGCTTCTGTGATTACCACAAGGACCCTCAACCCAGCAGCTGGAGGGGACGGACGCAGCTCACACTCTGTCCCATAAGGGCACCCCTAATTCTTTTTATTTTTTTTACTTGGGAGCTTGAACTTAAACTCTTGTATGTGGCTTGTTTTGTTTTGTTTTATATTCTTTATTGTTTATAGTATTACATATGTCTCCTTTTCCCCTGCATTGACCTCTCCCCGGCCACCTCCACCCCCCAGCACATGCCCTCACCCCCCTGGTGTCTGTGTCCATTGGTAATGCTTTTATGCATTCATACAAGTCCTTTGGTTGATCTCTTACCCCCCACCCCCCACCACCACCACCTTCCCCTGTATTTCCCCTGAAGTTTAATAGTCTGTTTGATGCTTCTCTGTCTCTGGATCTATTTTTGTTCATCAGTTTATGTTGTTCATTATATTACACAAATGAGTGAGATCATGTGATATTTATCTTTCTCTGACTGGCTTATTTCCTTTAGCATAATGCTTTCCAGGTCCATCCATGCTGTTGCGAATGGTAAAGGTTCTTTCTTTTTTACAGCAGCATAGTATTCCATTGTGTAGATGTATCACAGTTTTTTAATCCAATCATCTGCTGATGGCACTTAGGCTATTGTAAATTGTGCTGCTATGAACATGGGATATATTCCTAGAAGTGGGATACTGGGTCAAATGGAAGTTCCATTTTTGAGGAAACTCCATACTGTTTTCCACAGTGGCTGCACCAGTCTGCATTCCCAACCCCTAATTCTTGTTGGGCAGAATTTGCAGCCAAAGAGGTGTGAAGGAGAAGAGACTCAAAGATGAACAAAACCACTTTGGAGTTCCCAAAGGCCTTTAGCACAGGGCTTCCCATCTAATTCTGACAACTGTGATGTTATTACCTGAGAAACTTCCAGAAACAACACTGTACATGATCCTCCTAATGCCCTGTCATTTTTCTGAGCCATGTCAGGACCTGCTGCCCCATGAGGTTATGATGAACCAACTCGATGACTCCTCAGAGAACCCCACGTGTCCTGGCCAGGCGGCCAGCTCTGGCCCTATGTGCCTGGTCACAGCTGGGATCGTCGAGAGACCCTCATCTTTACCTCCACCTGATTTCATGCAGAAATTCACAGAAAGCACAAAATTTCCAAAGTACCCTTCAACACAGCAGGACTGCCCTCAACTGTCCAGATTTATAACCATGCTCTGATTTGGTCTTGCACAAACTGTCCCCACCATTTGAATGTCCTCATCAACTCTCACAGGTCCTGCCTGGTGGCCCTTCCTCCTCCCACCCCCAAGAAAAGTCAAGTTTAGTGCTAGCAAGACCATTCCCATGGTAAACTCATGACCATGCGTGTGGTAAATTCAGTGCTAGCAAGATCCCATGCATCATCAATGCAGTGCTGGGATGGTCACACGCATGACACTGCCCAAGAACTTCTTTGGTGGGTAAGCCCCGGAGTCTGGGTGAGAGTGTTGGGAAGGACGCTGGAAATTCTCTCCTCCAACTCTTCTGGCTAGAAACAGAAAACTTGCCAGAATCAGCAACAGCAGAGCTGCCTCTTGGGAAAAAAGAGTTGGGTTTCCTGTCACAGCTACTTCACTCCTTTCACTAACTCTCCTTCACGCTAGTGGTGAGTATGACAATGCAAAGCAGAAGCCTGGTCAGTTCCCTAAAGGTACAAACCAAATCACTTTCCATGTGTGAGGCCTGCCAGAACCTGTGGATTTTGCAAATAGAAACTGCCTGTTACTCTAGCAACTTTGAAAGGCTCTAGATCAGTGGTTCTCAACCTTCCTAATGCCATGACCCTTTAATACAGTTCCTCATGTTGTGGTGACCCCCAACCATAAAATTATTTTCGTTGCTACTTCATAACTGTAATTTTGCTACTGTTATGAATCATAATGTAAATATCTGATATGCAGGATGTAGTTTCATTGTTACAAATTGAACATAATTAAAGCACAGTGATTAATCACAAAAACAATATGTAATTATATATGTGTTTTCCGATGGTCTTAGGTGACCCCTGTGAAAGGGTCCTTCGACACCCAAAGAGGTCGCAACCCACAGGTTGGCGACCCACAGGTTGAGAACGCTGCTCTAGATTGATATTTTAATTTCACTATTAACATATTGATAATTACTTATTAATATTTCATCGCACCATTTGGGGGTCTCTTCTCTTGGTAGAAGGGCAACCAGGTTATTGTGGGGGAAATGTCACCTTCAAATCCCTGCTGGGCTCACCGATCTGCATTTCAACAGGGAAAGTAGATTAAAAAAACAAATACCAAATAGATGGATAAGACTGTGGTGATAAGAGGAGACAGAAAGAAAACAGGGGAAGGTGAGAGCCTGTCGCTGGGAAGGCTGTCACTTGGGCGGTCAGGACTTTGTGTGCCCCTCATCCCCATGTGGCCCTCCATCTTCTTTTCTAAACCAGCCTCCTAAACCTTGCCCTGTGCCCTCTGGTGTCCTTGGTAAAATCCAGTAAGTCCGCAGACCCTTTGTAACTTCTCCCCCCCTGGCTCTGATTGGGTCCTTCTTCCCCTCTCTTTGTCCCTGGGACTCCGGACAGGCCAGGCTCTGCCTTGGCACATATCACCACGGAGACCATTCTCTCTTCACCTGCCACAACCCCAGACGTAAGTCCAGGTCCCTGACTCACTCCTCCTGGCGGCTGTCAATCACGGACCTCCAGGTCATTCCTTCTTTCCTGGCTCACGGTCACCCTCACCAGTGTGACCACAGCCACGCTCCTTGCTGACTCTGAGGTCCAGGGTGACCCTTCCAGTGCCCTGGCTCTCAGCACCTGGCCCATGTTCACCACCTCCCTCAGCGCACAGCCCCTCTCAGCGCTGGCCACACGCCCTGCACCGTCTGACTGCCCACTCAGCACTGCCACACAGGCGCCAACCCTTCAACCACCCGGCCCTTCATCCTGGTCCCGCACTGGTCACCATCTGAACTGTGTGCACATTTCCCAGCTTACAGACCCTGTGAATACCCACAACCCCTTGCTCCTCCCTCACGGTCTTGTATTCACTTGCCAAAACCCAAACTTAGTTAAATACGGCTCTCCAACTTCACACTTGAACAGGTGAGCATGGGGACCTGTCCTCACTCATCTGAGGACCATGCCTGCTCCTCCGACCAGCCCCACACATCCCTCCTCCCAGCAGCAGGTGGCCCTTTGCTCAGTTCCCTGGGAAAGCAAAAGCCATCAGAAGAGAACCTGTACAATGACCGCACCTGCCAGCCCTGCGCCGGCCCCACACTCAGGGCTGCACGCCTACCCAGACCAGCAGCTCCACGCCTTTGTGCACCACCAGCCCTGCCTCCTCCTCCACAGCCTCCTGTCTTCACCTCCACTAGACCTTCCATCAGCACAGACATGCCAGAACTCCTCCTTTCTCAAACCACAAACCACTTCCTTGATGTCCACTCCCCTCTAGCTCCTCCTCCTCCTCCTTTCAGCTTTCCCTAACCTTCAGAAGGCTGCTGATGTTGCTGTCTGCACACTAGCGACTGTCCCTACCTTGCCAAGGTTAGCCATCACCTGCAGGTGTCTACTCCATCTTCACCCCTGCACTCTGTCTCCTCCATCTGTACCCCTACCCTTTGTCTCTTCATCTTTGCCGCTACCTTTCCTCCTCTCGACCACAGTCAATAAAGCTAAAAATCAATAACAAATGGAAAATCCACAAATATGTGAAAATTAAACACACCCTCTTAAACCAATGGGTCAAATTAGAAATCACAAGGGAAATTTAAAAACACTTTGAGATGAACAAAAATGAAAACAAAAACAGCCAAACTCAAGGGACAGGGTAAACACAACGCTCATTAAAAAAGAAGAAAGATTTCAAATTAATAACCTAACACTTTAAGAACTTGAAAAATAACAGCAAACTAAACCCAAAGCCAGCAAAAGAAAGGAAATAATAAAGGTTACAGCAGGTATACAGAAAATAGAGAATAGAAAAACAAAAAATGTAACTAAAAGTTGGTTCTTTGAAAAGATTAACAATATTGATAAGTCTTTAGCTAAACTGACTACAAAAACTAGAGAAAAAAGCAAATGACTAAAATCAGAAATGAAAGTGGGAGCATTATACCAACTTTACAGAAATTAAAAGAATTATAAGGAAATACTATGAATTATTATACACCAACCAATTTGATGATCCAAATGAGATGGACAAATTACTGACAGGCACACAAATTACCAAAATTAACTTAAGAAAAAAAAAAAGAAAATCTCAATAAACCTATAAAAAGTAAAGAGATTGAATCAGTAACCAAAAACCTCCCAACAAAGAAAAGCCTAGGACCAGCTGGCTTCACTGGTAAGTTATACCAATAGTTAAAGAAGAATTACATCAATCCTACTCCAACTGTTCCAAAAGTAGAAAAGGAGGGAGCACTTCCTGACACTCAATGAGGGCAGCATTGGCCTGATACCTAAGCCAGACAAAAATATGAAGAGACAGGATCAACAGCAGACCACATCCCTTATGAATATTGAGGTGAAAATCCTCAATAAAATACTAGCAAACTGAACCCAACAGCACATTAAAAGGATCACACCCCATGTCCAGGAATGCAAGAGTGGTTCAACACAAGAAAATCAATCAATGTAATATAGCACATTAAAAGAATGAAGAAAAAAAACAACCAAAATTGTCATCTCAATTAATGCAGAAAAAGCACTTAACAAAATCCAAACTTTTTTATGATATAAACACTCAACAAATTAGAAATAGAAGAGAATTTCCTTAACATAATAAAGGGTGTTAACCAAAATCTCCAGCAAACATCATACTCAATGGTAAAAGACTAAAAGCTTTCTCCCTGATATAAGCAACAGGACTAGGATGCCCACTTTCACCACTGCTGTTCAATATTTTCCTGCAAGTCCTTGCCAGGGAAAATTAGGCAGAAAAAAAGAAAAATAAGGCACCTACATTGGAAAGGAAGAAGTAAAACTATCTCTATTTACATGATTCCAAGTATATAAACTACCAAATAATCCACAAAAAACTACTACAAATAATGAATGAATTCAGCAAAGTTGCAAGGTTCAAGATCAATATACAAAAAAAATGAGTGGTGTTTCAATACACCATCAATGAACAACTTAAAAAGGAAATTAAGAAAAAAAATCCATTTATAATATCACCCCAAAAAATAAAATACTTAAAAATAAATTTAATTGAGGAGGTAAATGACTTGTACACTAAAAAAAAAATACAAAACATTGTTGAGAGAAATTTTAAAAGACCTAATTAAGTGGAAAGAATCCCACGACTTAATATTGTGAAGATGGAAATATTCTCTCCAAAGAGATCTAGAGATTCAATGCAACCCCTAGCAGAACATCAATGGCCTTTTTGCAGAAATGGAGAAGCCATATGGATGTGCAAGGGGCTCTAAATAGACAACAGAATCCTGAAAAAGAAAAAAACATCATGAGAGGACTCATGCTTTCTGATTACAAAAATTACTAGAAATCTACAGGAATCAAAACAGTGTGATGTTGGCCTAAGGCTAGACATATAGACCATAGTCTATATTTCACTGAGATTGAAATTCAGAAAGAAACCCAAACGCCTATGTCCAATTGATCTTCAACAAGGGTGCCAAGTTCATTGAATGGGGTAAAAGAACAGTCTCTTGAGAAAATGGTACTGGGTGCCACGCCAGCATGGCCAAGGGTGAACCTAAGTGGGGGCGGCTGAAAGGCTTAGAAAAGACAGACAAGAGAATGAAAGCTGGGTCTCGGTGGGACGCTGCTTCTCTGAGAGACAGCACCGATGCCCACACGCCGTGTCTTTATTTTATAGCAGATGACACGAGGCAGAGTAAGGGTGTGATCAAGATGTTTACAACATTCTCGTGGGTTTCCATCCTACTCAACTACATGCACCTGAACTCTATCAAGCCCACATTACTCAGGCATGTGGGGCCACATGTTCGGCTCATAGGTTCAAGCTTACAACTACAGCTGTTGGCTATAATTGTGCTGGGAGGGCTCTGCCCTCCAAGCTGGGACTCGCACGTGGCAATGAGAGGACTGTGCCCTCTCATTAGTCCAAGGCTTGAACCTGTCCAAAACACTGTAGCGGCTCCCCACAGTACTGGAATAACTAGATACCCACATGCAAAAGAATGAAGCTAGACCCTTACCTTATACTATATGCAAAAATTAACTAAAAATTGATCAATGAGCTAAAACTATAAAACTATTCAAAGAAGGCATAAGGGTAAATCTTCATGACCTCAATGTGGTGATGAATTCTTAGATTTCACAACAAAAGCCTGAGCAGTAAAAGAAAAAATAGATAAAATGGACTGCATCACAACTTAAAACTTTGGGGCAGCGACCGTGCCCCTTGTGGTACCTCGTAAGCTCTCGGTGACTACATGTTGAAATGAGATGTATCTTTTCAGACACACAGGTGACATAATGCATTGCCTGAAATTGGACTTTCCAGTTCAAAGAAGACAGCTCTCTGTAGGGAATCCTGCTGGCTGTCAGTCCAGCATCCACCCCTCCTTTCTTTCCTGCTAACTAACGTTGATTTTATTCAGGCCCCTCATGTCCACATAAGTCACCTCCCTCTGGGGAATGACCCCACCCAGCTCCTCAGTGAACCTGTTATTAGTGAGATAATCCAATGACAGGGGTTGGTTTAGAAATGAGCGTGGACCTGGCCAATGAGGTAAAAGGAAAAGTCTGTCATGGACTCGGGGAAAGTTTTCTCCTTCCTACGAGAGAATCAAAGGAAGACACCATCTGCTTCCTTCCCTGGATGCTGCTCTATCAGGAGGGTGACAACCCTGTGGGAGAGGGGCCTCAGGACACACTGAGCCATCGAGTCAGCCGACCATAAAACCACCCACTCTGGACGTCCTGGAGGGATACAAATCCTCACAGTCTCTGCCAGTTAAGGCAGGAGTTTATGTTCTTTGCAGACAAAAGCTCTGCAACCACTTCCACCTAAAGTTCATGTCTTCCAAAGAGACATTCGTTCACTAAGCAAAGGTGTGTGGCGGTGGGAACACTAGATTGGCCTCTCAGGGAACATGGCATTATAAACAGGTAAGTGCTAGGACGGATAAATGTCATAAACGTATGAATCCCGGAGGTTAGGGAAGCTTTCCTGAGGACATGGCATTTTTGTTGAGATATGAAGGAGGAACTGGAGTTAATTAAGTAGAAGAAGGTGGGGGTGGGGTGGAGGATAGAGCATTCCAGACAGGTAGAGAGAGACAGAGACAGACAGAGACAGAGAGGGAGAGTCAAGAGAGGGAGACAGCTCAGCTAGCAGGAGCTTGGCAAGGAGTGGCACTCATTAAGTGTTTATTCCTTCCCTCAGCACCCAGAGACGAGGAGGAGGACAGCCTGGAATGCCCCCTGACCTCTCCAGGCTCTCCCAGGAGGTGGCTTTGGTGACCTGAGCCTGTAAGTAAAAATCCTAACGGGAATAAAGCAAAGGCTCGGCTCTGCTCTGCTTAAGGTGAAAGGAGGCTGAAAGTGGCCCTCCTCTTGTCTTCCCCACCCTCCCCCTCTTCCGAACAGACACACATGTCAAAGATAGAACCTGTCTTGTAGAATAAGATGGAGGGTTTTCATTACCTGAGAGGAGACCAAACACTCCTATATGTTCCTTGGGATAATTTGTTCTTATCAAATCTACTAAGTATTATTCTTATAGGACATAGAGATGACATCTTTGCGATGATCAGTTGCCTGCAGCAGGATCTTGTCTATAATCACAGAGAAAAACAGGTGAAGGGAAATAGGGAATGGAGCAAAGGAGGATTTCAGCTGACATTTGAAGAAATAACGAGGGTCAAGGTCAAAGAGGAGGAGATGATATACAGGAAAAGATGCCAGTGGGGCCATGAAACCCTCCTGGGATTGGGGAGGGAGCCCCTCCATCGTATATGGTGAAAGAACACTCACAGCACATCACGCGATGAAAGAGCTTGAGAGATGAGTTCAGACAGAGTTAACTCCACATTGACTTTCCGACAGGGCCATGGTGCCATTGGTTCTCCTGGTCGCATTTCAGCCTTTATCCACCAGCAGCTCCGCCTTCTCTTCCCAGCCTTGGAATGGAACCTTCTGGGCCCTTCTCAAACTCAACTGCCTCTTCTCTGCCCTCCCTCACAGCCCTCCCATGGTGCCCTCGGGTGCTCTGGGCATAAGCCGGAGGTCTGTGAGGTGATTCCCCGCCTAGTGCCTAACATGACACCTTGCACGTAGAGTGCGCTTGGTAAATGTGGGTTGAAGAAAGAAATGGATGGATGACAACCATCCGTGTTCGGGGAACGCTTGTGAAGTAACAAGTGCCCTCTATGCAATATTGATGGTTATTCCCAGTTATTGATGGTTATTGCTGAGGTGACAGTTAAAGTAGCTTTGAGGTGGAATCAGTAATTTCATTTTCCCTCCAGAGATGCCCTTGCGCACATCAAGGCTGTAGTTGCATGGTATGCCTGGTGGAGCGGCAGCAAAAACAGACCTGGTTGTAGCTCTCCATCAGCAAATTCCCAGGGCCCTTTCTTAACAGGCAGATATTTGGATCCATCCGGAAATTGATTAATTTTTCCCAACAGGCCTCCCACGGACATGGCTTACATAGCAGTAAATATAAAAGTTCCGGGCATTTCTTTCAAACAGAGCACTTTTGTGAGCTCATGGCTGCACAAACAGAGATCCAGAGCGCCTGGCCCTACATAAATTCTCCCCATGTGCCACGATAAACCTAATCAAAGCATCCTGAGATGTTTGCTTCCAGGACCAGCGGAGTACAGAGCGAGGCGCTCTCTCACGCCCACCCATCCACCTTCGCTGCTTCTGAGTTGGACTGCAGGACAACATCGCTTCAGAGCAGCTCACGGTCAAGGGGAGACCAAGAAAAGAACAGGCTGGCAGTGCCCTCGGCGGTCCCAGATCTGTCTCTTGCTTCAATAGTGTTTGGACGGAACAGACCCAGGGATGCCCCTTCTTCCAGCCTCTGACCACTCTCCTGCATCTCATCCAGTCACCACCTACAAAACCACCTCCAGGACCAGCCAACACACCGGGTTTTTTTCCTACCTTAACTCCTTATGCTGAACAACCATGAGCTTCCAAATTCATCAGAATTATTCCACTGAGGTGGAGGCTTCAGTCAACCGCCTGGCCAACCTGCATCTGCGGGCCTCCCCACCTACCTCTCTCTGGGCTACTACTTCAACCGTGACGATGTGGCTCTCGAGGGCGTGGGCCACTTCTTCCATGAGTTGTCAGAGAAGAAGCACGAGGGCGCTGAGCATCTCTTAAAGATGCAAAACAAGCGTGGCGGCCGCATTCTCTTCCAGGACATGCTGAAACCTTCCCAAGATGAGTGGCCAAAACTCAGGACACCATGGAGGCCTCCCTGGCCTTGGAGAGGAACCAGAACCGGGCCCTTGTGGAGCTGCAGGCCCTGGGTTCTACCTGTGCAGACCCTCGGCTCTGTGACTTCCTGGAGAACCACTTCCTGGATGCAGAGGTGAAACCGATCAAGAAGATGGGTGACACCTGACTCACCTCCGCAGGCTGCCGGCCCCCATGCTGGGCGAGTATCTCTTCGAAAGGCTTGCCCTCGAGCCCCACTAGGAGCCTTTGGAGCCCAGGGGCCTTTCAGAGGCCCCTCTGCATTGCCCTGGTGTCCCTGGCTTTTAACTGAGCCTCTTCACAAAACTATTAGTCATTCTTTTAACCACCCTGGAGCCCTCTCCCATGCCTTGGACCAAATGAAACAATAAAGCTTTTTGCAGGAAAAGGAAAAAAAGAAAAGAACAGGCTGCCAGGGAGCTGCTGGCCAGAGAGCCGCATCCCAGCACACACTTGCAGCCGCAGCGTGGGCAGCTCCAGGTTAGTGCAGCGAAACATGTTCTGAGTTGCGTAGCCAGCCCCGCATGCTGGGACAGGATGGCCCACAGCCCCGGTGGCTGGATCCTTCAAACTAGAAGGAACAGAAGGACCAGGGTCCAGAGGCCAAGACCGTGTGGGTGGAATGGAGGCTGGCTGTCACCCCAGCAAGTGGCAGGGCAGAGGTCCAACTTCACTTCTCCTGGTGGTCCGTGGAGAAGGCAGATGCCACCAGAGGAATAGTTCTCATGTAATCAGAGTGCTGAGCCTCCTCAGTAGCAGGTACACACGCTCAAAAGCCCCAACACTCGGGTGCTTACATACTGGAACTTGACCTGTTTTCTTATAACCAGATCTAGTTTCTGTCACACACACCCCAGGTGGCCAGATGGCAGGAAAGGTGGGCAACTCCGGTGGCTTCTCCATTCACCCTCCTCACCCCAACTCCCCCCACCTCCTTCTCCCGACGTTAACCAAACTTCTGGAAGGTGTAGGTGGCAGCATCTTCAGGGGAAGGTATCCCTCAGGGTTCCTTGTCCTTCAGCCCCTCCCCAACAGACCAAAAGTGGAAGAGAAAAAATGGTATCTCCAGACCAGACAGACAAAGGCTGATGCCCTCACCCTTCGCAGGAAATGTTTTTCATCTATAAGTTACTTATTAGTCCTTATTGGTTCTTCTAGTTCAGTGGCTTTTAAACTATAATCCAGGAAGATCCCTGTGTGTGTGTGTGCGTGTGCGTGTGCATGTGTGTGTGTGTGTGTGTGTGTGTGTGTGTGTGTGTGTATGCACATATGGTGGGGAGGAGATCAGCAACTAACAAACTTTTAGGCCTTTAACTTCTCCATCTCTGCCTTTGGGACCATGCTAACCTACAGGACTATTAGTGAAACCAATGATTCATGTGTCTGTTTCGGTGACTACAAAGTAATAACTCATTCATCAATGGAAAAGTATCAAAAGCTGACTCAGTTTGGAGCATTCCTTAGATATCACTGGAGACTAACATAATAATGGGCAGAGATAATGGTGAAGCCACTTCTAATGATTAGATTGAACAGAGTGAAATGATACCACGTAATGATATCATTATAGACGAAATGAGACCATGTCTGGGATTAGTTTCAAAATAACATGAGAAGGGAAGAAATGGGTGGGAGCCGGCGCAAGGCTGGCCCTGAGTCAACAGTTGATGAAGTTGGGAGATGAGTACAGAGGGGTTCCTTCTACCAGTCTGTCTAGTTTGGAATCTGTTTAAATTTTTCTGTAGTGAAAATTAAAATTAATCAAGAAAAAATAAAGCATTCTTCATATTTAGGAGCATCTGAAATACAAGCATTCTCTCTTCCACTGACGTTTTCTCAGCCTGCTATTGTCTCTCTTTGAAACAACTTGCTCTGACTAACCGATGTGCTTAAACACAGCATTCAAAAATGGCTACTAGTCTCTGAACACCTGCCATGGGCCAGCGTGTGCTAGATATCCTCCCGTGCATCAGCTCAGATGCTCCAGGCACCCCTGCGAATGCGGGCACTGAGGTGCAAGTCTGCCAAGTAAGTTTCCCGAGATCACGCCGCTACTGGTGATGGACACAGGGTTCGGCTTTCACAACGATTAAATTAAGTGTTAGACAGTGAAATATGTGTTTATCGTTCAAAGTTAGCGTTGGAAGAAGCGTTCCTTGAAAAGGCAGAAATGAGGTTGTGGAGGCATCGCAGACAACGCCAGTCAGAAGGCTGTGCTCTGAGGAACCGGGGCCCTAACTTGCCGGGTGTTCAGGGAAGCTAATAGGGGAGCTGGACCCCACACTGCTTTGGCAGCTGCTGTCGATTCCAGATTTTCATCCTTCCATTCCAAGGCCCACATTTCTTTTACTAAAACCACAGAAATGAACTTCCAGTATCCAGACTGTGGATTAAAAAGAAGCAAAACTATCTAATTTGCAGGTGATCTAATCTTATAGATGGAAATTCTAAGGAATCCACTAAAAATAAAAACTATGAGACCTAATAAATGAGTTCAACATGTATTAGGTCTCACAGATACAAGACTAAATAGAAAAACCCATTGTATTTTTATATACTTGCAATAAACAACCTCAAAAAGGAAGTTAAGAAAACAGTTCCATACTATTTGGCTTAAAAAAAAAAAAGATGAAGTATTGCCATTTGAAAGTAACAATGTACTCTCTTACCATTTGCCTTCGATTCTCCACCAGGTTGATGCCAATAATTCCTAAGAAAGATCCGAAGCCCAGCTGAAAGCAAAGGAAAAACAAGGAAAAAGCATCCAGTTAGCACGCTGGTGGCTTGATGCTGACTTCTAACAGTAAAAAATGCATAGGAGACTGCCGCCCTTAAAGCATCTCACCAAAGGCCCAAGGCGGGCCACTCCCGCCTCTCCAAGTTCTGACCACTAAGTGGCAGATGGTCCATGTACATTTGGGTGGACTCCTCACGCTCAATGGAAGCCGATGATTGGAATAGAAACTTCTGAGTCATGATCCATCCCTTCTTCTTTTTTTTTAATCTTTATTGTTGAAAGTATTACATATGTTCTCCCCCCTTTCCCCCCATTGACCTCTTCTAGCCCGCCCCCGTTCCACACCCCAGGCCTTCACCACCATATTGTCAGTGCCCGTGGGTTATGCATATATGCATACAAGTTCTTTGGTTGATCTCTTCCCACCCACCCACCCTCCCCTGCCTTCCTTCTGAGGTTCGACAGTCTGTTCCATGCTCCTATGTCTCTGGTTCTATTTTGTTCATCAGTTTATTTTATTCATTAGATTCCACATATGAGTGAGATCATGTGATACTTGTCTTTCTGACTGGGTTATTTCACTTAGCATAATACTCTCCAGGTCCATCCATGATGTTGCAAATGGTAAGAGTTCTTCCTTTTTTTACAGCTGTGTAGCATACCATTGTGTAGATGTACCACAGGTTTTTTTATCCACTCATCTGTTGGTGGGCACTTTGGCTGTATCCAAATCTTAGCTATTGTAAATTGCACTGCAATGAACATGGGGGTGCATATATCCTTTCTGATTGGTGTTTCTGATTTCTTGGGATATATTCCTAGAAGTGGGATCACTGGATCCATCTCATCTTCTATATTCAAACATTTTAACTCTTAGGTCAGGAAGAGATTACAGGAAAAGATAGCATTGTGTGCCCCCTTTTCCCCTCATGGAGGACAACCTCTTTATGGTAGCCCAGACCACTCACAGCTCATCTGCATCTGGGCCTCAGGTGAAAGGCCCACCTGATGTTTCTCCTGGGCCTGTCTCAAGTCCCATAGTCAGAGAAGGACTCCTCTGGTAAGATATTAGGAAACTAGAACCATGGATATTTCAGAAGAAGGGTTACCTGTCACCTGTGGACATGGCTGACACCACTCAGAGATAAGCTTTTGACTCAGGTGAGCAGACAAATAGGTAACCTTGGGGAAGAAGAGAGGGAGAAGGGGGGAGGGTCCTAGAGGCTCCTGAGAATCAGTTGTAATCATCAATCAAGGCTTCTTGGCAGGTATCTTTTAAAGCTACATGTCCGTTTTATGAGGACTAGTTCAGTCAGCTTGGTCTCACGAGGCTAAAATCTAGGCGTCACGGAGCTGGTTGCCTCTGGAGGGTCTGGGGGAGAATCTGGGCCAGGCCTTTCCCGTGTCCAGAGCTGTTCACTCCTTGGCTCGTGGCCCTTCGTCCATCATCAACTTCTCCCATCACACGCTGAGGCCTCTCCTGCACCCTCCCCCACTTCTAAAGACCCTGTGCTAACACTGGCCAGATGCAGGATCCACACCCTGGAACCCCCATTACTGGGTAGCCCACCACAGTCACAGGTCCCAAGCAGTAGGACCTAGATACCTCTGAGGTCATCATTCTGCCAAAAATAACCACCAAAACAAGTTTCCATGCCCTAAACCTCCAGCTCTGGGGAGCTGGAGCGAAGTGTGTCACCACCACACAGACATCTGTGGTGCCCAGTGCCCCTCCCTCAGACCCCTGGGCCCCGTCACTCACAATGATCCCTGGGTAGTAGCCCCCCACGGTCACATTCTCCGTCCTGGTGGTGGCAGCGAGGCCGATGGTCAGGATGAAGACAGACACCACAAGCAGAGACCCCACAAACCAAAGGGAAGTCTTCTTTCTTCTCCCAAACCCTTCTGGGAGGAGGATAAATGAGGAAGCTGTTAGTACGGGGCAGGCTCCGAGGGGGGTCCTAGCAAACATGAGCGCATTTGGTGTCTGCGTGGCCCTTGTCTCTGAGCCCTACAGGCTCTGGGAGATCTCTCTGTCCCGGACCAGGGGCCCATGCTAACTGCTCTCTCCTTCGTCAGTGCCCACCTCAGGTGCACTGAAGCTTAACCATCTCAATCCCTATGACCCCACAAAACAGGGAATGAAAGAAACACATGGTGTTTCTTCTGGTGCCAAAGGTAAATCAAGTGTGTGTGTGTGTGTGTGTGTGTGTGTGTGTGTGTGTGTGTATGTGTTTAATTGGGAAAACAACTTAGTATCTCATTGCAACCACTAGCTCAGATGACCACCTGAATTGCAGACATGCAGACATTGTTCATACTCTAAAGCAGGGGTGGGAAAACTTTTCTCTGCCAAGGGCCATTTGGATATTTATAACATCATTTGCAGCCCATACAAAATTATCAACTTAAAAATTAGCCTGCTATATTTGGTCAAACATTTAATTAACTCACCCCTAATGCCTTGGCAGGGCCAGACCAAATGATTTCTTGGGCCTTATACAACCCGCGGGCCGGATGTTCCCCAGCCCTGGCTCTAGGTTTGCCTCCAGAGATTTGCACTTCTGCAGTCCTAACAACAAGGTTGGAACACCCAAGAACAGGATTGTTACATACTCAGAAATAGATTGCACAAAACTATAAATCTATGTGAAAACTCAGAAAAACTTGGCTCAACTGAGTACACTGACCTAGTAAGGGTGTTAGGAAGGACACTTCAGTCCGGGGGCTAAAGGGAACCTCATGCAAGACCCCCCATCCCTTCACCAGCACCCCTCTCAGACTCCACACAGCCCTGGCACAGCCCACTCCCTCCAGACCCTTGGGAAGACACTTCTCCCAAGAATCTCATCCTAAACCACCTATTACCTTCACCCTGGAGGGGATGAGATCAATTCATTCACTAAGAGAATAAACCACCAGAGAGCTGAAGGTCTGGGCCCAGGCGCAGTACCCAGGACCTGGGCATGGCAGGGCGGAGTCAGGAGGGGACTCCCTTCTGCACAGTGGCCCTGCCCTGATGTTGCCTGCAAGGCTCTGCTCTGCAAGCCCTGGCCCAGCCTCTTTAGACTCAGGCGTGGATATTTAGGATTTAAATCCCAGCCTTCAGGCTCCACAGTTCCTTCTGTTATGCACTCCTCTCTCTGGCTCCCTAAAGATGCAGGTTTATCTGCATCCACAGGGAGGACTCTTGTACCTGCTCCCTGGCTTTACTTGCTAGAGCCAGCTGTACCTGGGAGAGCCAACTATTGCAGAATTTTGAGCAGCACTGTGCTTGCTGTGTTGAGAATAAACTACAGAGGAACAAGGATGGACTATATAAAACCTTTTCCAAAGGCTCCACCTTGAGGATGGACCAGCTGGGCAGCCCGGCCACACAGTAAAGGACAGAGCCTTCCTTAAGAGCGGTGGCCCACTGACGATGGCGCTGTGCAGCCCCCAACAAGAGCACAGGTAAAGCAACAAAGTTGTCGTGATCACAGCCCCCCAGGGCCAGCCACATGCCACACCTCTCATTTAAGCCTCTCGGACATGCCCTGGCAGTGGGCTCCCGGGCCCACCACAGTAGCCTTTGCAGAGTTTTTGCTGAATGAGCATTGAGGGATGAGTATGGACCCAAGAGCGAATGCATAAGTGGTTGTATGAGTGGACCCATGAGTGGATGCATGAGTAGACACACAGGAGCACAGAGATGATGTGGGAGATGATGCTGACTGCCCACGGCCACACCACCAGGCACATCACTCCGACACGGGCTCTGCAACAACTCCCAATGTTTCTAAACTCCGCACATATTCTAGTGACATTCCCTACTTTCTGTCCAGTCATACCAGCCACCTCGAGGCCCACCATCCCTCCCAAGGCACTCTGTCCTGAGGGCACTGGCCAAACGACAACCCATGTGGCCTGATGCCCACAGTTGTACTCTTATCAAGAGGACGGGCCCTGCTTGCTGTGTCAGCAGAAGCAAGTCACTTCCTGTACCTGCTGCAGTTTTGTGGATGGCGAGGAAGTTCCAACTCAAATTGAGGTTTGCCAGGGTATCTGAGAAGTGCCTTGATTGATTAGTTATGTCTGCCCTGAGCATGGGAGGAAGGAGCTGGGGCACATTTGCCAGCACTGACTAGGAAATCCAAGCCCCTCCCAATCCAGCATTCTTGGATTTTTCTCCCCACTTGTCTTCCTCAGTTTCACACTTTTTTTTTCTCACATGTAACTTTTTCAGTGACCTCAGGAATTTCTCTTTCCAACACCTCTCATTATATTTGTGAACTAAAAACCAACCCTAATTGGGGCTGGAAAATATAACCAAAGTGATAATGACATTTTTACAAGAGAAAGAAATAATGTAAGTTTTCTATTTAAAAGGTATGGTTTTTATCCTGTTCATAAAAGCAATAGTTATTTATTGTAGAACAGTTATAAAGTACAGGAAAATACAAAAAAATTCACAGTAATCTTATCACCCAAAATTGCCAAGTAGGCATATAGCCTTATGGTCTTTCTTAAATTGGGATCAAAATGTTTTCAAAATTACTGCCATTTGCAACAACATGGATGGACCTTGAGAATAGTATGCTAAGTGAAATAAGTCAGTCAGAAAAAGCTAAGAACCATATGATTTAACGCATATGTGGGATAAAAAACTGAAACTCATGAACACAGCAGTGTGGTGGTTGCCAGAGAGAAGGGGATGTGCGGGGGGGATCTTAATATATGATGATGGGAGAAGATTTGACTTTGGGTAGTGGGCACACGGTACAATACACAGATCTTATAACATAGAAACCCACACCTGAAACCTATGTGATCGTATTAACCAATGTCACCCCAATAAATTTAATTTAAGAATAAAAAATAAAACAAAAATTTGTGTTTTTTTACCTAATAAACTGTAAGGAGGTTTTTTTTTACAGCTTTTAAAACACTTTTCTAGACATAATGTTTATTTATAATGTGTATTCCACTAAATGGATGTGTCAATTAACCTATCCCTACTGTTGTATATTTGGGTTGTTTCTAATTTGTTATTATTAAAACACAGTGCGGAGCACAGGGGATTTGAGAGCAGTGAAACTGTTCTGAAGGATATTATACATGTCATTATAATTTTGTCCAAACCTGTAGAATGTACAACACCAAGAGTGAACCCTAATGGACACTATGGATTCTGGGTGATAATGATGTGTCGATGTTGGCTCATTGATTGTAACAAATGTTGATAACAGGGGAGGCTGTACATATGAGGGAACAAGGGGTGTATGGGAATTCTCTGTATCTTCCCCTCAATTTTGCTGTAAACCTAAAACTGCTCCAAAAAAATGAAATATAGTTTTAAAAAAGAAAAACACAATATGATAAACACCTTTTTAGGATAAATTTCTTCAAGGGGAATTTTAGGGCAAGAAAGCAAAATATTTTTAAGGACAAAGTAAAAGTTTTGAAGTAAAATTTAACTTTACAAAGAATATAAACCTACAGTCCTTGTACAAGCTTTGGAAAGAATTCTCTGTAGCTCCACAGAATCCTTTGTTTACAAGCAAGAGAAGTATATATAGCTTTATCTGATTGTTGTTAAATTGCTGTTTTCATTGTTGTTTTCTAGTAGTTTTTATTACAAACATAGAATTGTTGAGGGCGACGCATGTGCGGGAGTGTTCCAGGGGAAAACACAGCCACAAGTGCAGGCAGACACTCGATGTCTTTGGGACACTGCGTTTGCATCTGCTCTGGGAGTTCCCTATAGTGGACTTCCCCTTGACTAATATTTACAGCATCTTACTTGCAAAGAAGGGTGCATGCAGATAGAATGGCTCTTTTTTCTTGCATTTGTTTAAAGCCTGAAACCAAGGCTACCTGTACAAGGTAGTGTGCCTGGGAGTCAGATGGGCAGTTCCAGGAATGATGGCAGCAGATGTGGGGTGTCTGTGGGGACACAGAGGCCTGAAATGGCAATGCCACTTTGAGAACAAGTGGCCAATAGAGGAAAACAAAAGAAAGAAACCTCCCCAGGGGTGAAATTCTGCTCTGGTTTGTTAATTTTACAAAGATAGGAACATAAAAAAAAAAGGACACAAAAGTTAAAAATATATATGCCGGCTGGTGTGGCTCAGCAGTTGAGTGTTGACCCAGGAACCAAGAGGTCACCAATTTGATTCCTGGTCAGGGCACATGCCCAGGTTGTAGGCTCTGTCCCCAGTAGAGGTGGAGGGGGCGGGGTGGCAAGAGGCAGCCGATCGATGATATTTCTCCCTCATTGATGTTTCTATCTCTCTATCCCTCTCCTTTCCTCTCTCTCTCTAAAAATCAATAAAACCTATTTTTTTAAGTTAAAAATATGTCTTCTACATTTTGGAAGTTAATGTAATTGTTCTTGTGGACGTTCATAAAATAATCATACTAATGATAACAATAATACCTAGTAACTGGGTAGCAACTGCGGTTTTTCTCTGACTCTCTTCATCTCATTCCATGAAGATCAGAGGATTAATCTCTCCTGATTCCTGTGTTACCCTTCCCAGCCTCCACATATCTGTGAACAGAGCCAAAGCTGATTGCTTTTAATCAGTGCAATTTCCTCTTCAGCTACTCTTCCTTGACTATTTTTCCCCTTAGCTTCCCATTTCAATGTTTTGATTGTTAAAATGGGATTTAAGATCCATAGGACTTGTAAACTGAATTTTATGGGACTAAGTATTTGAGAAAATTATCAGACAAATGCCCTCCTCCTCAAAGGATTTTGTTTTGCTAGTTTTCTTAATTAAGTTCATTGCATGTCTGTTATGCCCAAAATAATTAGCGAGGTGCCTCCACATTTACTTCAAACCACAGTTATAACCTTCTCTGTGCCTCATCTCTTAGCTCCCTTAGGAGTCTGTCTGCAGAAGCCCCTGGACGATATCCTGGTTCTTCAAGCTTGTGATTCTGTTTCTTATTCATCCCCTCGGGGATGCTGGCATGATGAACGAGGATCAGATCCACCAAGCTAGCAGCATTTGGTCAGCCCTTGTCAAATTTGTTAGTGACATTCTGACTTCTAATCACAGAGTAAAACGTTAAACACATCTCTGAGCTCGTGAAAATCTTCCGATGAATCATTTTCAATATAACTTTACCATTTCACCCCTTTTCCCCAAGTTGGGCTCTTCCTCTGAAACGGCTGCATGATAAAAAGCAGAAGGTGTAAGCCATCCCTTTTTGTCAGCATTTCGACCATAGGTTCCCAGGTTCATAGAAGGCCAGGAAAGAGAGCCAGCATAATTCACGTGGGAAGCCAGGGACAAATGGTTCTGAACAATCTTCTTCTATTCACACCTACTGTCACATTTGACTCCAGGTACAACAGAGATAACAAAAAGAAGAATCTTGACCTTATTCTTTATAAATACAGGATAGTGGAAAAAAATTAAGAATCAAAATATTAATTCAAGAAAGGTAAGACTAGGTTAAGATTGCCTTATAATTACCATGAGACATATGCATTTTTAGATCAGGTTTTGGAGAGAAAGGAGATTCTGAATTGGAGAAAGACAACTAGAATTACCTGAATTGTTCCCTAGACTCCCCTACCCCATTAGCAAGACTGTTATGTGCATTGCTACCATTAAAGCGCTCTTAAGACAGTGCCTGCGAACTAAAATACCTACTATTAGGTGTGTACCTGTGGTGACAGCTTCCATGGACTGTGTCTAACCTGTTCAGGATCTGCTCAGACCAGCTGTGTGACCTTAGGCAGCCAGCCATCCTCTCTGAGCCCAGCCGAAAGAGAACTCCGTGAGAGCAGGGCCTGTGTCTGTCTTGTTTCGTGCTGGACTCCAGGGCGAGCTCACACTGGGAGGTAGCGCGTTTCCTCGTGTTGGATGAATGAATGAACTTCAGTTTCCTGAGCTGTGATGTTAAGGTAATAATAACCACCTACTTTGCCCACCTCTTAAGACTGTTATAAGGATCCAGTGAGAGAATATATGTGAAAGGTCTATAGATGTTTCTATGAATGCAATGAATATATTAATCATGGCACTCATAAATATATTAACCATGGTAGTGTTAATGTTAAGATGGCATAGCACTTGTTCTGAACCAGTGTTTCTCCAGGGGGGGAGTTGAGGGGAGTAATTCTGACGTGTGAAGCTCAATGGGCCAACAGCTACATCTCACCTGTCTTGCTCACTGTTTTTCCAGACTCCAGTCTGTCCCCCTGTGCATCCTATCTAGAATATCTCAGAATATCACTTTGTCACTCCCCATGAGCCCCTCCAAGTTCTCTTGCCCCTACCTGTCCCTATGCCCAGCCTTGGCCAGAGTTGCTAAACCACAGCTCCTGTGACAACCTGGTCTTGTCTGGAAGAAGTGCAAGGATGGGGGGCAGGGGGGGCGGGGGGAGCAGATTCTGTCTCTATCACTCAGCATTTTCTCCACTTAGTAAAGCCAGGAAGGGAAGGGGGATTTCATAAAGACTTGGGGAGGGGGTCAAAGTCATGGCCTACCTGCTGGCAGGGCCCAGGCCCCCCTGAAAGAAGAATGAGTTCTTTTAATCATGAAGGGGGGGGGGTACCCAGTTGTGGA
Organism: Myotis lucifugus; assembly: GCF_000147115.1. NCBI lineage: Eukaryota > Metazoa > Chordata > Mammalia > Chiroptera > Vespertilionidae > Myotis > Myotis lucifugus. The sequence continues at coordinate 486,376 of NW_005871443.1, read as the reverse complement.
GGTAAAGTGACAGTCCCTGGGAAAGTAGACCAAGGCAGAATGACAAAGCCCCAGCCATCAATCTCCCTTTTTTTCTGATTTTAATGTAACATGTGCCCAAGGTGGTGAACACAAAAATGTAAGAAAGAAAATACCCATAATCCCACCCAACTACACTAAGGTTTTGTGTTTTGACATAAAAGACCAACTCCTAGTGTTTTTTTAAATTTGTAATCCCTCCTCACCAGAAAAAAAAAGGCAAATGCTATTTTAAACCATCAAGTCATTCTAGTATAATAATACAGTAATAACTAGTTAATAACACAAAGTTATTAGTAACTAATTCATTTCCTGGAGGATGAAAACGTTTGTAAATAAGTTTTGCAATAGAGCATTTTGCTTTAGAGAGTGGGGGGGAATAGAATTGTTTCTTTGAAGAAGAAGCCAGAGTCCTTGATTATTATTTAAAAATCAAACAACATTTCTAATCTGGTTTTTAAAAAGAGACGTTCCAAAGATACTCCAAACAGGGTTCTGAGGTTAAAAACCCGTAGTTTTCAACGGGATCGTTTCTGAAGCCAGGGGCAGGGGCCCGGGGGGGACCGCCCGTGGCCCCTCACTGCAGCTGTCAGCGCATCCCTTACTGTGCAACTCTTTCCCTTATTTTCAAAACTTCTCTGCCCTCTCCCCTTCAGGAAAACACATCCAACATGACCCCGTATTGGCCACTTCCCAGGAGAGAACCTAGGCCAGTTCCCCAACTTGTAACGTGCAAAAGGTTTCCTGTTTTCCCGCTCACGCCTGGCTTCCAGGCTGCATCGGTCTTGATTCCAGAAATCAAAGGATTAGCGATCCTGAGTATTTGTGGGGTTGAAGTCTGTGGAGGGGCGCATTGGAATGGAGAAAAAAAGAAAAAAGAAAAGAAAAAGCTGTATCTCTGTCGTTTTCAAGCAAGAAGAAGCTAACTGGCTCCTTGAAAGGAACGTGAAGAAATTTTAGAGACTGGAATAGGGAGAGACGGAAGCGGGGGAGTGTGGGTTGCCCCATTCATACATTTGGTGGCCCATTGTTCCTAATGAAAGACAGTAGGAAAGAGGCAGGGAGAGACGTACAGAAAGAGGCGGAGGAGAGGAACTATGAATGAAGAAGGGCCTGCCCAGG
>NW_005871443.1:464142-484705 GCF_000147115.1 Myotis lucifugus | reverse complement strand
CCACCACTGGGGCCAGGAGAAGTAAACTCAGAAATGAGTAGTTGTCATGGAGACGGCCACTTGTCTGAATGAATAATTGGTAACATTTAAGTTGAAGAAACTGAGGCTCAAGGTAAGTAAGGTAAGTAGCCCAAGGCCACACAGCCGGTAAGCGCGGCTCAGGCAGTCCCACCCAGCTCACACCCGCCACCCTGCGCACAGCCTGTTCCAGAAGCTGGAGGGGCTCATCCAAAGTTCCAAAGGTTTACTGAAAATACGTTTTTAACATGTGTGTGAGTATCGCCAGGAATGATATCCTTTTCCAACTAATACATTTGTCACAGAAAATTTTAGATGCAAACGTGAAGGAGCAAGATTTTGAAAATGCATTTTGGGCTAACAAGCCAAGAATCTCGAAAAGCACAGCTCTAAGGGGTCGGTCTGGCAGGTGTAAGCATGCCCCAGAAGTCCAGTGGCCCCGCCTCACCTACATCCCGTCATCCTCCAACAAGCTCAGTATCACTCCCCTTTCACAGATGTGGAAACTGAGGGTCCAGGAGGTTAACTGGCGAGACCAAGCGCAGATCCAGAATTCCTACAAAGCCTGCGTGTTTAATTATCGGGAGGGACGTTAGTTAGAATTTTCTCCTGAGAACCCCTCCCTGCCCCAAGTGTGTGAGGTGCGTTGGTGCCAGTTTTGCCAGTTGACAGCTGGTATAGCAAACTGCCTCGGGCGACACAGGAGGCCTGTAGCAAACTGAACTCTGCAAGGAGCAAGAGTCTGGGATCAGGTTATTTTTAAAATGTAATGTAATTTCGCTCTTACAAAGGCAATTATGAGAAGATGAGGAAATCTGTCTTATACTAGTCTGAGGATAATCAGAGGGACTGAACAAATTATTATTGACATGAAGATAACCTATTAAGACAGTTATGATAAATGTATGCTGTCCTCCCTAATACCAAATTCCTCCTGCTCAGAGTAAATGTTTAAAATATCCTACAGTGTCCCACCTTGACTGCCCTTACAGGAACACAGGTCCCAGCCGGCCCCGGAAACAACAGTCTCCTCAGAGGCTCTCACCCAGAGGTGCTAGTCCAATAGGAATGAGGGCGGGACTACCCTGTGCCTACTCTTGAGCACCTACTATATGCCTCGCACTGTGATCGCCACTGTTCAAATGCTGCCTTCTTTAATCCATACAGTATTATACCCATTTCACAGATGAAGAACTGAGGCAATGAGAATTTAAATAATTTTTCCAAAGTCAAGTAGCTGGTCAATGGCAGAACAGGTCAGTACAATATCAAAGCATAATTATATCTTACAAATGGGAACGCATGTATTTATTTACCTGACTACAGACATTTAGTTTAATTTTTTATTTATGCAATCAACATATATTTACTGCATTTCCTCTATGTGTAAGATACTAAAAGAGCTGCAAAGATGAATCATATAGACATTCCCTTTAAGAAATTCACAAATAAAAGTGAGAAATGGGAGGAAACAATGTACTATCTATATATATAATTGTCAGCAACATAGCAGTAAATATCAACACAAAGCAGATTATTATTGTAGATCACGCAGGGAGAAAAAAGGGTAAAATATTTAACTGCAGCAGTGATTGACTATATCCTGTACAGTGAGAAAACCTGAAGTCATTTTCAAGGTCCAACATTTCTTACTTCTTTTCAGTCGGGTCAAGTTTCTAAATTTTCTAAATCTCCGTTTTCCGGCTAATGAAAAGAAAATAGGATTCCACTGAGTCTCCTATCTACCTACTCCAGGACTTCTGTGAGGATCAAATGAGATGAGGCATGGGAAAACGCTTCACAGACATTTGGTTAAAGAGTGAGTGGCCAGATTATTATGACCACCCCATCAGTACAATGAAGTGAATTAGTTATGCAAATAATAATAATAATAAAACCTTGAGAGTATTTGCTTAGGAAGTTTTCAATATTCAGTATTTTTGGAAGTGTCAATGAAGTACTGATGGGGTGGTCATAATAATCTGGCTGTCATAATAATCTGGCCACTCAGTGTATATAAAAGGCTAATATGCTAAGTGTCCATCCAGGTAATGATTTCACATAGCAACACCCGGCTTCCTCTCCCTGGCAACTAGCTTCCTTGCAGTTTCTTCAGCCCAGGAACACAACTTGCTTTATGGACAGGTGGAAACATTTCAATCTTTAACCAAATGTCTGTGAAGCGTTTTTCCATGCCTCATCTCATTTGATCCTCACAGAAGTCCTGGAGTAGGTAGATAGGAGACTCAGTGGAATCCTATTTTCTTTTCATTAGCCGGAAAACGGAGATTTAGAAAATTTAGAAACTTGACCCGACTGAAAAGAAGTAAGAAATGTTGGACCTTGAAAATGACTTCAGGTTTTCTCACTGCACAGAATATAGTCAATCACTGCTGCAGTTAAATATTTTACCCTTTTTTCTCCCTGCGTGATCTACAATAATAATCTGCTTTGTGTTGATATTTACTGCTATGTTGCTGACAATTACCTGAAAGAGGAGTTGGGGTGCTTCACCGGGCTGGAAAAAGTTTAGCTAAATCAGAAAGCAGGTCTAATTAAGCAAGTTTATTCTATATCTATAAAAGGCTAAGTTGAGTCACGCATGCTCCATACATATAAAGCTCTCATTGGCACCAATCGCATGCGTGTGTTTCCATCTGTCATTGTTGATCATGAATTTTGTTGACACTTTTATTATAAAGGGCAAATAACAATATTAAAATATTTCTTCTAATTAATTTCCTTTCAATGTGCACAAATTTGTGCACTAGGCCACAAGTTATACTATAAAGCAGACGGTGATGATAGTATCTGTGAGTGCAATTACCTTATGAGGGCACTACCAGCATCCCGCTGGGCATGGCCCTGCACGTGTAGAGGTCAAGGCCTTTCTGGTGACCACACTGTGACCCTCAACCTTGCCTCCCACTGTCCGGGTGCTCAGGACACTTCAGCCAGAGCTCTGGAGGTGGGGAACACTTGAGGTTCCCGAGCGGGTCCGTGATCGGCCAGGACTGGGAACCACTGTGTTCAGAACAGATAGGATGCTAAGAGAGAGAAGTGGAGGATAAGAGGTTCCAGGAAGAGGCGATGTTTGTTTCAGGCCTGGAGGACGGAGCTGGAGGGGGGCGGAGGGGTGCAGAGTTTCAGAAACTCCGGAGCAAAGCTAAGTCAGAGAGGTGGAAAATCACCATTAAGTCTCACAATTCCAGGCCATAGGTCTCCTTGCATCCTGCTCGTACCTGGTGGCATACTTTTCCCCGCATGAAGGCCAGCGTGACCTGCTAATGTCCCTGGAGACCCGTCCAGCATGGAAGAGCTGATGGGAGAGGCTAGCTCCACCCCAGACTAATCTTCCTGGATCCTGGGTCAGCCCATTGTCTTTGTGGGCCCCACACAATCATGTCAGCGCACGCGCACGCGCGCACACACACACACACACACACACACAACACGCACATGCTCGCACACATACCAGGTTGGCCCCAAGTTCCAGCCTAGACAGTGTTATGTCACCAATTGCCCCCTGTCTGCCACTGAGCTCAGGTGGCTGTGGCCAGCATGCCTCTGCGTCCTCCCTGCCAGGTGAGAGGGTGGGGTCTGGGTGACCCTGTGCCCACCGCCCAGTCCTACTGCAGAAAGGCTGGCCTGGGAAGCAGGGCACTGACCACCCTGGGCACTGACTGACCTCTCCCCTATCCCTCTGTCACGGCCCTCAGGTGTCTGGGTTTAGGCTTTTGAGAAGCCACAGATGGAAAGCCCTGCAGGGCCTTTGCCTGTCCACCCTGCCACAGGCCTCCCTCCCTGCAGCCATGAATGTCGCAGGCTCCAGCTTGAAGTGGGGGAGGAAGTACAAGAGAATTTAGAACTCAGGGTGATTTTAAAAAGTAGGATCGAGCTACCCAAGAAGGGGGTGCACACAGACCCTCTCTGGTTGCCCCTGCCACTGCCAAGGCTGAAACTGGCCAGGACAGAGAGCCAGGGAAGGGCCTTTCCAGGGACGGTAAGAACTAAAAGCTTTGCCTCCTTTGGATAAAAACAGGTGAGGGGGGGGGCAAGGATGGCCACAACACTCAGTTCTATTATGAAAATAAATTCACCAAGAACAGGGGCTTGTGCCCTTTTGTCCCCTGCTTAAAACCATGTCCCGCTCATGGCAGGCACTCAATAAAAATACATCGAAGGAAGACTGAATACACTTGATTCCCAAACACCACTTAGCACCTGCTCCCTGCCAGGTCGGGCCACATGCTGGGCACATCAGCCCTCTCCCACCTGCAACCTCACCTCCTCGGCCCCACCAGCCAGAGAATTCGTTGGAAGAGCCGTCACTTCAGTCTGACTGATGGGAAAAGCCGTTTATTTGAGCAGATAGGGGTCAACGGGCTCTCACAACAAGGACATGGGCTCTACCGAGAGAGGAATTAACCACAAAGCCACCTTTGTCAGCCATAGGCATAGTTTGGTTCGTCCGGTTTGTTCCAGAGCCAGGGCCACTTGGCCCTGTGCAGGTGCGAATCATCACAGGAGCGTGTGTGTACACAGCCCGACCCTGGGCTCTCAAGGGTTAGTGGAGGGCAGAGAACAGAACACGACTCCTTCCTGTAACCGAATAACCCTGAGATGACGCTCAGGGGATGAATAATGCAGACAAGCAACGAGGGAAATGACAGGTGGCCCCTGCCGGTCCATCCACGCAGATGAGGAGGGTGAGGCAGCAAAGACGAGACAGGAGATGTTCTCAGAGACATAAATTTTTTAAATTAAAAACACTCTCGGGCTTTGCTAGAAGGCCTTGTAACCATGATCTCCCGGATCCAGAGCGCTCTAATGAGCCCAAGCAGGAAGGTTCCACTGTCCCAGACGTCTCACGTTGCAAGCTTCTTTTGCTCCTCTACCTCCCATGACTCCTCGGAGCAGGAGCGCCTTCCTGGTCTTGGATTTGCAACCACAGGCTTGCCCAGTGTCTCCTGTTGTAGCCAAACAACCTGCCAAGGGCACGTCTCAGCAGCCTGGTGGTTGCCCTGTTGGAAGGAGAGAACCATGCCCCATGCAGACCCATCCCCCTTACCTACAGCGCAGATTGAATACTGTGCACAGGAAGGACAGGTGTCCCAAGCTTCCCCAGAACCTCAGGGACAGGACAGGAACCGGGACGATGAGCACTCTCACCCAGGCCTGGCGGGGAGGAGGGGTGAGGAGGCGGAGGGGTTAGGGTTAGGGTCTGAAGCCAGGCTGCAGTGCTCCACACGTGTTTCCAGCAACCCCCTCACCATGCATTCGCCCCTAATAACCTGTATCCCTCAGCCCACTGATCTCACAAGTAAGAAGGTTGAATGTGGAAGAACATTTTTCTACTGTAACTGGGGAACTGAGGTTTGATTTTTATACAATCAAATCAAGCCTTCCTACCTTCATTTTAAATTGCCTGGGCATTACTCAGTGTCTATCTTTTTCATTTGTTAATTTGATGTTTTCAAATTGAGGGTTTTTTCCTTCAAAACTGTTCTGTCAGTTGGCATAATGCCTGTGATCTGTGTTCTGTTTTCCATTGAGGCCCACTGTGTGTCTGAACCCTCACCCGAGGGGATGGACCCTGCTATGAGATAAAAGGAGGTGTGCCCAGCCTTTCTTTTCTTTTTCTTTTTTTTATTGTTGACACTATTACAGATTCTCCCCAGTGCTCAGCCTTTCTAAGGCTCAGCTCATGGTAGGTAATTATATCTACAAAACTCATGTTAGGTAAGCAAATCTACAAAGACAGTAAGCAAGAAAAAATAAACTAGCTATGAGAATATAGTAAATAACCCAATGAAGGAGTAAATGAGAAGCTTGGGGTGTGTAACCCATGTTTGGGTGATCATATAGGACCCCGAATGTCCAATGAGCAGTCTCCCGAGTCACCCTGGTCAGGCCCTTGGGAGCACAAGGCTGGCCCCCACTTGGGGTGTCCCCACGGCCACCCTGAGGACCAGCCAAGAAGGGGACAGTGCAGACTTTGGGGGAGAGCTGAACATGTCTCCTCCGTGTCTTGCCCACACCACCCAGACAGCAGTGGAATAGCCCCTCCCACTCAAACTATTCCCCCACTCACATTGTCCTGTCTCTTTCCTGAGATTTTGCATTTTTATTTCCTTCAAGCTTTTTGTAACTTCTCGTTGATGCATTTTTTTTATGATTCTGCTTTAAAACCCTTGTCAGAGAATCCCAACATCTGTGTCATTCCGCTGTTGACACAGGAATGTCAATGTTTATTGTGTTTTCTCATTCCAGTTGGGGTGCTCCTGGCTCTTGGTATGACCAGCAACTGTCCATCATATCCTGGACATTTGGGGTGTTAGGTTATAGATTCTGGTTCTTGTTGGAGTTGTTGGTGTCAGCAGCCCTCCTCTGACACAGTGCCACGTGGGTAAACAGGTGGTGAGGCAGAACAGAAAAGAGATTTAATCTAACTTACAAGTGCCAAGTGATTCAAAGCTTTAGAGGAAATGTCTGCTCCCCCAGTGGGGCAGGCGTTATGGGGCAAGGGGCACAGATGTGGGCACAGCAGGTGTGAGAGAAGCCCAGGACAGGTCTCTCACCTGGAGCAGCTGACAGTCCAACGGAGGAGACCAGGAGGTAAACAGGAACCAGTGAGACAGAGCACGCCTGTGTTTCCCCGTGGTATCTCATATGACGCTTGGCACCCAAAGACTTCCAGTTGTTGCACATTAACTACAACCTCTCCTGGTTTTTGTTAGCCATTGTGTTGATCACATACCACCCCGTATCACACTGGATTCACCCCAATAAACCCCTGGGCCTGCCCTGTGGATGGGGGTGGCCTCTTTCTAAGGTGGCTCTGTCTCTCACAGGCCACGGCTCCACTCAAATATGCAGAATCTCAAACAACTGCATGACTCAGGTTTGGAAAAGGGGATTTATATGAATAAACAGTAGGGACTGGCTAGCTTCTGTGAATAGCAGAATAAAGCCACACAAGACTTGCCATGATAAAGAACAAAGTAGAAGTATGCAAATCAGATACACTGGAATTCAAAGTCTGATGAACAGAGAATTTGAGAGCAATTTTAAAATCTGGCAGCCACAGAGAGATGAAAATGAAGGCAAAGTGTGTGTGCACATGTGTATGTATGTATATGTATGTGTGTATGTGTATATGGTTGTTTGTATGTTTTGCATGTGTGTATATGTGTGTGCATGTGCATATGTGTGTGTGCATATGTGTATATGTGATTTTGAAGAAAAGAATGCAACTAGTATTCATCTCACACTCTAGAGAGCTCATTCCTCTTTTTTTTTAAACCTCACCAGAGGGTATGTTTTTATTGATTTTAGAGAGAGAAGAAGGAAGAGAGAGAAACTTCGATGTGAGAGAGAAACATTGACCAGTTACTGCCGTACAAACTCCAACTGGGGATCCAACCCACAGCCTGGATATGTGCCCTGACCGGGAATCGAACCCACAACCTTGTGGTTTATGGGATGACGCTCCAATCACTGTGCCACCTGGCCAGTTTGTCCCTCTTTGGTTAACTTTTATTGTTACCCTTCCCCACTTGAATAGAAATTGTGTTTTTTGTTTTTACAAATAGAAAGTCTTCCTGAAGCCCTTGTGATCACAGCCTCTCCAGGGCCCCTGGCCGCCCTGACCACCCTCCCAGGGATTGAGTTGCTAAGGAAATACCATGGTGACGTTTTCACCACAATTGATGTCTAAACATGCCCCCCACACACAAGATGGTAAACGTGGGGCGTTGCTTGTCAGGCTTTCGGCAGGGCATGTAGACAGCCGAGCTCAGATGCCTACAACCAGCCACCCTGCAGGGATGTTGAACCTGGTTTCTGAGAATCCTGGCTCACAGCGTGCAGCATAAAAGGGGTCCGAGACGAAGGCTTCTCTGCAGAGGACCCCACCTCAGGTGTCCTGGGGCCCCCAAGATGTGCTTAATGGTTCACAGGTTGATGCTCAGAGACACAGCTAAAGGCCAGCAGTGCTTGGGGAGGAGCAAGGTGAGTTGCTGCCGTGTTGGGGGCAGCAGGCAGCCCCATAGCCCAAGCAGGACAGCAGGTGCCCTGGACTCAGGTGAGCAGGGGAGACGGCGGGAGTGAGGACATCACACAGTGTGCCTGGCAGGGGGACTGTACCTGAGAGACGCCCGAGTGGAGGTCCCCAAAGACCCATGAAGAAGCCCCAGGAGGAAGAGGGCTGTAAGCACCTGCCCAGCAGCTCAGAACCGCCCTGAGCGTCTTCCTCCCTCGCCAGGGTCACCCCCGGAGCCAGAAGCTGAGGCTGACAGTGGAGGGCAGGAGAGCTCAGCGGGGAGGGTGGGAATGTCCCTTTACCCAGCCAGGAAAGGAGTTTGAAGTAACTAGAGTCTCAATTGTCGCTCAGATGGACAGGGCACTTAATGTGATGCCTTGAGCCTGCGGTTATTTAAAGCGGCTGCAGGCAGAAGCATGGTCACCTCTGGGCAGGGAAGCAGCAGGGAGGGGCACAGGGCTGGGAGGGGTGCCAGTCGGGTCCTGGTTCTTGCACCTGTGGGGCGTCTCAGGTGTCACAGTGTGGTTATTGACTGAGCATCCAGAATTCGTTTTCTCTATGTGAAATTTTATTTTAAACGTGTGTGTTTTTAAATATTTTTATTGATTTCAGAGAGGAAGGGAGAGGGAGAGAGAGATAGAAACATCAATGATGAGAGAGAATCATTGATCAGCTGCCTCCTGCATGCCCCACACTGGGGATTGAGCCAGCACCCAGGCATGTGCCCTGACTGGGAATCAAACCATGACCTCCTGGTTCACAGGTTGGTGCTCAACCACTGAGCCACGCCAGCTGGGCTTAAAAGTTTCTTAAAAATAAAGTGACTACAGGACTTTTGATTGCCTATGTGTGAATACATGGGGCCAACCTGAGTTTGTGGGGGTGGGGAAGAGAAAAGAACAGGCCTGAACAGACTCAGAGACACAGCTAAAGTCACAAATAAGTTGCTTTTGTGATTATAACCCAACAGACCTGTGAGTTCAATGGAATAACTAACTACTTGTTCATAGGTTAAGTCATGGGCATGCCAGATTTAGCCAAAAATCAATGAACAATGTTTTAATGTATGTCCTATGCAATAATTTGAGACATGCACTTACAGAATTACTTATTTATCTGAAGTTCAAATGTAACCGGCTGTGTTTTATCTAACCATAAGATAAAGGCAGAAAGGTCCTCGCTGGTGAATCTGGTGCAAAAACAGAAGGGTCTCCACCAATCAGGCACCATGGGCCCCGGACTGGCAGGTGGGGATGGTGGCCAGAGGGGGCAAGGGTCAGGCCTCCACCCCCACCACTGAGGCTGCTTAAATCACCCTTCAGGGCCATGGGTACCTAGTGCAGAATAAATGTCTTCAGAAAAATCATAAATGGGTCTTTTCTTGCACCAGAATGTAGTGAAATGAAATTTATAGTCATTACCTTATCCGAATGTACTAGTCTAGAAAACAAACCAGACTTAGGGAAGGGTATGGTGATTTGTCCTGCCAACAGCTTAGCGTCCCTCCACCCCCGGATCCCTCATCTTGGGCCTGCCCAGGGAAATGTACCAGGTGGTCATTTCAGATCACAGACCAGAAAGTACTCGATGCCTATCCAAGGCCCGTCCAGAGCATCCTGTGACTCTACAAGACCACACCACAGTCAGGAGAGAAGGACAGTTCTGGTAGGGTTTATTTCACCAGTCCCAGGGTGCTGTAAAGTCTCCATTGCAGAAGGTAACTCTAAGGAACACACTTGAAATGCCTCCACAGAACTAGAGAGTCTACACCTAGCAATCATCTGTACCACACACACCTGCTTAGGGCTTGGGTCATCACTCCTACACAGGCTCTAGAGCAAAAAGGAGGTAGTTGGGTCCTAGTTTTGGCCAGCAACCCTCCAAAGCCATTGATTGTCAAGATCCACTCCTTTCCTGAGGGTTAGGGGGTGCTGAGGGCATGTCCCCAGGGCCCTGCAAGTCACCAGGTGGCAGGAGGAACAGGAGCTGGTGTGAAGGGGGACCAGTCCAGGCCTCTCTCATGGTGCCCCGAAGCCCAAGGGCTGTGGCTTGCCACCCCCTGGACCAACCAAGAGAAGGCCTCCACCGAGGATGGGGCTCTTGGAAGTTGCAGTTAAGGTGCCAGGAAACCCAAACTGAGCATACTCTCATCTGAGCAGCCATCTGCCCAGCTGCTCAACACCGCCGCCAACTTGCAGGTCCATACGGGAGCCTGGACAATTCTGTATTGTTGCTGCACTCTGTCCAGGAGCCATGGTTGTGTCTTTTTTGAGTGAAATGGGGCAAAAGAAGTGGACTATTTACAAGCTGGAGCTCCTGACCCTGGGCCTGGGGGTCGAGTGGCTCTGTGCCTCCTTCTCCTGCCCCTGCTGTGAGCAGCTCGGCCACACAGGTGGGAGCTGCCTGTCACCACGCGAGAGCTCCACTGACTCACAAAGGCCTATTCAGCCCTGCCAGCTGCGGAGGGAGGTCCCTTTTCCTCCACGTCTAGGAAACCAGACACATTCCTGACTTGGAGGAGGGAGCAGCCTCCTCCACGGTGATCCCCTTCATGTCATCGGGCATCTGCCCGTCAGCACGCCACACGTTCAGCTCCCCAAAGATGCCCGTCTCAATCATCTCCTCCTGCCAGGGAATGGAGCAGTTGCCGGTGGCAAATTCCTGGAAGAACTCTGTGTCCGCTTTTTCAAAGACCACACCTTTGACTGTGGAAAAGGCCCCTACGTCTTGGATGTTCTTGGCATAGACAGTTCTGGAGTCTGGGATGAAGGGGGGGATCAGCATCCCTGTCGGAAGACAGAAAACACAGATGTGCAATGGCTCAGGGAGCAGGGCCATGGCCTGGCTGCTGCCCTTCCTGGAGGGGTGTCTGAGTGGCTAACAAAGAAATCAGCACACCTGAGAGGGTCCTGGGCGTCCCCCACAGAGCCCCGACATGAAGGACAGTGTGTTCTTGCCTAACATGGTCTCCTCCCCTCATGCTGCCTTACCCCTCCTCACTGCACACCCTATACTCGTGCCCTCAAGCCAGCCTCCTCTGGGCACCACCGTATGCAGGTCAGACACCTGGAACCCAACATGCTCAGAGCTGAGCTTCTCATCCTTCCAAAGCCAGCTTTCTCTCTAACCTGCTCAGGAGGCGGTTCTCCAATCACCAGACACAGAACTTCGGTCGCCCAGGACTGACCCTGCCTCCCTCTCACCTATCACCCCCTCCCTCCTTTCAGCTCATGGATGGGCTGCCAGACCATTGCAGTGACCTCAGGACTAACCCTGGCTCAACTACTCCAGGTTCTAATTGCTCAGAGCTGTGTGCCCTCACCCCATCCTGTGGAGCCCCCTTCAGATCAGCCAGGACCCACCTCTGCTCTGACCCTTTCCTGCAAAAGGAATTTGGTGACTACTCACTGTTCTGGGGCTCCTGCCCCCTAGTCACATGTTTACATACCCCGGTTGTAAATTCTGGGCATGTGACTGTGCCCTACACTTTTCTCTTGCAGACACAGGCACACAGGCACACACATGCACACATACGTGCACACACAGAGACACATACATATAGGCACACACACACACAGGAGCCTGCACATGACACTTGATAACAAATGCTGATTGAAGGAATGAATTTTCCCCAAACAGACAGATTGAGCAATCCTGCCTTGATGTGGATCATGGGTTCCATGAAAGAACAGGGTATGGAAATGCAAAACAGCAGACTTGGATCAAAGGTCAGCCAGCATATTCCCTACAGATTACATTCAACCTTTTCCAAACTCCAGCAGGTGTCCTAAAAGGCCTAATCCATGAACACATATTCCTGGGTGCATGGGGGATGAATAGAGTACTAGAGGGTGGTAGTTTTCCTAGGGGGCTGGAGGGTAGCTATGGGAAGAGCATCAACCAGGTGTCCCTGCTCTGCTGACATTGAGCTAAGCCTAGATGATGACTACAGGATGGGTCGGGCAAGCAAGAATCACCGAACAGGCCCGCCCCTTTGTCCCCCAACCCAGATCCAAAGGCATGCCAACAGTACCTGCCTCGAGCTGTCTCCAATTAATGTCTTTAAAGAGGGGGTTAACTCGGAGCCCATCACAAGTCCCATCTCTAAACCCCAGGCGCTTCTCCGGGTCCTTCTCCAGCAGTGCCTCACAGAAGTCCTTGCTGGCCTGGCTGAACTTGTCAGTGTACTTGACCGCCTCCGAGAGGATCCTCTGCTTGAGCTCCTTGTTCTCCACCTGCATGGTGGGACGCACATCACGTTAACCCCCTGCCAAACCCACCAACATCATCAGAGCTGGCCCCTCAGGCTCCAGGAGACTGCACACCCCCTGTTGGTGTCTGGGCAGGGCTAGCGCTCCTCTCAGAAAGAGGCTGGCCCCTCCTTTACATGGAGGCAGAGGAGATGGGAACACCTGAGTGCACCCTCCTTCCCAGCATAGAATGGCTCAATATCTCCAGTGAAAGGAGTGGAACCCTAAAAGTACTGGTCAAAGTTGAGAGGCAGTATAGTTTAAGGAGCTCTGGTGGACACATTATATATAATCAATCACTCATTAGCTACTGGAGAAAAAAAGAATGACAATAAACAAGTCAACTTCATAGAGCTGGTAGAGAAGTCTTCGAAGTGGATAGAAACCTGAGGGGGTATAATTTCACCTTGTTTTGAATCTGCTTTATTGGGTATAATACACATACCACAAAACCCCATCTTCAGGGACCCAAGTGAAGGGCTTTGATCAATAGCTAGATACTCTATCACCACCATCACCCCAAAATTCCCCTGTGCCCTCTGCAGCCCACCTTCACCTTGACCTCAGGCAAACACAGACCCATTTTCTCTCACAATAGAATAGATATGCCTTTCCTAAAATTTCCTAGAAATGACATCATTTAATTAACAAGTTTGAGGCCCATTCATGTTGTGGGTATATTTAGGTTCCTTCCTTCATGTCACTATGGAGACAGGTTCCACAGTACCGAAGGACCATGGTTGGTTCACTTTGGGCATCTCATAAAAGCCCATCATGCTTATTAACATACAGCAAATAGGGAGTGTGGCTGGGGCTGTGTGTCAGCGAGAGCTCTGAGATGGGAACTGGGAGCTCCTATCGTGGCCCCACCATTGGTCTTACTCTGCTCTTCCAAGCTGTTGGAAGTCAGGAGAGAGAACTGGTGACTAGAGGTCAAGGTGGAGTTGCAGAGACACAGAGTGACTGGTGTGTTAGTCATGGGAGCACTCTCTGCTCTTAGAAGATGGGGGACAGGATTGGGGCCTGGGACGGACACTCGAGGTCCAGGCAGAAGAAAAGGATGGGCGTGACCTCCATACAGACTGAGGTGGGTGGGTGCAGTGCCATGTTTAAAGACTGCCATTCACACCAGGCCCCAGGAGCCACCTTTCTCACCCAGCCTCCACATTCCCCGTTTATGGAGATGCCTGGGGCAGACCACACAGGAAAGGATTGAGGAGTGTGGGAGGCCAGGGATCAGGGCACAGCATGGGATGTCCAAGACATTTTAAAAAGTTGCTGTGCTGCTACACCTGAAGCAGGTCCTGTGGTTTCTAAGCATCGTGGGAGGGGGCTCTTAATATTCATCTGCAGCGAAGAGGACAAAGGCCGTCAAAGGAACCAGGCTGGCTCAAGGGGAGGGGTGCTGAGTGCTGCTCACAGGGGTGGGCTTGGGAAAGCTCAGGCACCTCTTGTCCTGAAATGCTCCCCAGTGTCATGAGCTACATGAGATGGAGTCACTGTGTCTCCTCTCTTCTGCTCATGAAGGACCTTCCATGAGAAGCCTCATGCTCAAGATTTAAGCAGCTCCCCCACCAGGTCAGCTGCAGCGACACCTACTCCTATGACACCCACCCAACAAGGGAAGTCAACCCCAGGACAGCTGCAGGGGGCATGGCTAGGCCACCTCCTACCTTCTCTCCCCGAGCTCGGAAGGGTCCTCTGGCCGCAATCATCTCATACAGCGTGACCCCCAGGGCAAAGTAATCCACAGAAAAGTCATACTCCTCACCCCGCAAGAGTTCTGGGGCCATGAAACCTGCCAGGCAAGAGCAGAGTGGACTCAGAGACGCAGCTGCACAGAGCCAGTGGTGAGCACAGAGCCGATGCTCCCATGTGCACCTGGTGACATCTGGGGAGGAAATCCTCTGTGGTGGGGCTGCCCTGTGCACTGTGGGGTGTTGATGAGCATCCCTGGACCCTATCCACTATTTAGCATGCCCTCCCCAGTTGTGACAACCAAAAATGTCTCCAGACATTGCCGAGTGTCTCCTAGGAGCAAATTGCCTCTGGTTGAAACCACTGCTCTATACACATGGTGTGAAGCCTCATCTCCCCTTAGATCCACCAGGACGGACAGAGCCGTGGTTTTTGCCTCTCAGGCACGAGTGTGTGACCTCGGGGGCTATCTCTGTGTGTGGTCATGAGGGTTGCGGAGACAGGCACCAAGAAGCTTCCTGAAAGGGCACGAAAGGACAGATTTAAGCCAAGACATTTCAAAGAAGGAGGGGTATTGTCCCAGGAGCCACACTTGAGGCTGAAGCTGAGGGGTGCTCACCATGGCCAGGCTCTCAGGACACAAGGAGGCCTTGTTCTTGGCTGATCTGGGTCCATATATCAGCACCCTTTAGTGACACTTATTCTAGCTGACCCCCATTCCATGCTTACTGTGTGGCGGGTGAAAATACAAAGCAATCTCATTTAATCCTCCTAACACCGAAGTAAGTGCCACTACTCTCCCTTATTATTAGGGAACTAACTTGCTCACAATAACACAGATAATAGGTAACAGAGAATGATTCAAACTCAGGCGCCTGAGCTTGGAACCACTACATTATCCTTTGGTATGGTAGTTAAACCTACGATTACTCCACCTAGTAGTCTTTCAATAACTTAATTTTCATTTGTATCAAAACTATTCAGGCACAACAAGAATTAGCTAGTTCTACAGGGCATGACCCTTCCTCCTCCACCTCAGCCCCATCTCAGTATCCTTTTAGGTGGTTATTTTGGAATTAATATCCATACCTCTAAATAACAAGCTTATATTGCTGATTTTGTAGTTCCCATGGGGGCCTCCTCAATTGACTTCTCGTTTTGGAAGTTGAGGGTCTGTCCTTCTTCCTTCCACCACCATGCACACACTTCTCCTTCTTCCCTCTCCTGATACATCATCTGACTGGTCAGCACTCAGCTCAACTATTCCCCACTGAACCAAAAACTAGGCCACAGTTATATTTCCTTTCTGACAAGTTTTTATTGGTTTTCCCAGATTATCTTATCTTTTCTTTCATTTGCTAGTTCTTTCTCTATGTTTTTATTAATTTGACCCAAAATTCCCCAACAATTCTCCAATACCTGTCATGTTCTGATATATTAAATATTTTATCAATTTCATCCTCATCAAAAAGTCTTCTGGAACCTTCTAACCTGCTCTAATATGGATTCTCGTGTGCAGCCAGCAGCCTAGAATCTCCCTGTCATCCTGAAAACTTTTGTCCCTCTCTCTCTGTATCCTCCTTCCAAGATATGCCACTTTTTCGTTGACTCCCTTATTTTGGTCAAATAGTTTGAGGAAGGGTGCTGAAGTTTTTGAAAAATTTTATTGCCTTTATTGCCCCTTAATAGTTAACTGATAGTTAGGCTAGATATAAAATTCTAGGTGGGAAACCATGTTCTCTAATTTTTAAGACATTTTCCCATTGTCTTCTCACTTCTAATATTACCCATAGTGGATCATTATGACACTTTCATGGGTGAGGAAGTGCAGGCAAGTTCTCCAAAGTCACAGAGAGAGATGGTCTGAGCGCCTGGAGGCCACCTGTGGAGCCCAGTGCTGAGTCCGTGTGCCTAAGTCCTGTGCTTTCTGGCTGTTAAATGCTCCTAATCACATGCTTTATGCCTCTGTCTCAGATAGAAGATGCCAAGTTCAGCAAAGCAAGTAAGAATTTGTCAGGTGCCTGTGTCTGGCTTAGTCCAACTTCCAGGATCAGGTCAGATGCCCACCATTACCTCGTCTGTTCCCATGCCAGGTCTGTGCCATATTTGGGTATTAGGACCATGTGCTGAGCTGCACATGTTGAAGGTCAACAAGATTTGGATCTCCACTCCCTAACTGCCACCTGTGTAGAGGCCAGACCAGCATGTGGGAAGGGTACGCAGGCCAGTTTCTGGGGTCCAGGGGCAAGTGTTATAAGCTGGGCACAGGCTTCTGTGCTTACACGACTTCAGAGATTCTGATGTAAGCAAGGCTCATTGTGTCCATTTATTTTTTATTCTTCCTGGCCCTTCAGTATACCCGTGCTCATGGTAACTTTCTAAAAGAGAGATGTGCTGGGCAACACCAGCCAAGCCGGTGTGACCGCAGAATCATTTCTCTCCGAAGAGGTTACAGGAGTCAAATTCCAAAGAACCTCCTGGTCCTGAATACACCTTTAAAAGTTCCGCTTTTCGAGGAATTACATTATAGTCCAGACTGCTCAGACTTTGTGAAAAAGATATGTTCAACCGATCACAACTTCCAGATTAAAATGGGGCCCAAGAGACGGACCAATCAGACCACAGGGATGCGATCATCATCAGTGGCACCTCTAGTCTGTTCCACCCAACTCAGTCTCAAACGATGCATCCTTTTTAATCCTTGGGGTCTTACGTGACGCCTGGGCAAAGAGCCAACAAATATCTGTTGTATGAGCGAATGAATTAATGAATAAATACTACCTAGTCACTAATTCCTCCACATATTGACTCATCTCCCCCTCCCAGCTGGAAACTCACTGGGGACAGAAAGTATGCTTTATATCTCTTCTGAGTATTCCGCTGGGCAGGCACAGCACTAGCCAAGGTGAGCACCCTGTTCATGGTCAATTGCAGAGGCTCAGAGGCTCAGAGACTCTGGCCCTTGGGGGGGCCTAGGGTTCGTGCAGAGGGGCTGAAGAAGAAGGATCCAGAAGGCAGCCCCCTGTGGCTTTGCTGGAGGCCCCAGCCTTCTAAGTTACCCTAACCTCAGCATCTGCTGCAGCTGTTTGAGGGTTACACCCTTCACCTGAGCCCAAATGCTCAGAGCCATGCTTGCATGCACTGGTCAGGAGAGCCACCCACCTGGAAAGCTTCATCCCTCTGTTCAAAGTACAGCTGTAGCTCAGTGGCCACAGCAAAGCCTACGGGGCCTCTGGTGGCTGCAGAGCCTTCACACTCGGCGCAAAGAAGGTCAGGCTATATCCTTGAGGTCAAACTACTTCAAATCCTGGCCCCGGAGTTTTCTGGGCTTCCTCCTAATGATCTGAGTCACCCTGAAATGCGTAAGTAGTGTTTCCACTCATAGGTTCATGCCAGGAGTGAAACTTCATAGATTTGGGCTGAGGATCTAGAAATTCAAGATTAGATCTGTCCCTAAATAAAGCCACAGATGAGGACAGACACTGGTGACAGGTACAAACACCAAAAAAGCCCAAACCCCCAGGATTGGGAGGACTCTGTGACACAAACAAGAAAGTCATTAAAGGTGGAAGCTTTCATAACAGAGGGTACAGCATGTTAAAACCAATAATGGTTTTTCAGCGGGGAGGGCTCATCCCTGCAGTGGGTACGGCTCCTGCTGCAGCTGTGCAGGCCCACTAGCCAGTCCTTCTGGTTTTACTATTTGCTCTGGGGATCAGAGAGCCACTGCCCTACCAACCCCCAGCCCTCACCGTGCCACCTACCCCAGGCCATGGGGACCCCCAGGGCTTCACCCCTCCTCTTGAGAGACACTGCTCCCATCCTTGCTCTCAGGCCTTTACCTGGGGTCCCTGCATAGCCCTTGGTCTTGGTTTGCCCTTCCTTCAGCTCCACGGCCAGCCCAAGGTCAGAAATTCGGATATTCCCTGAAAAGCAAACATGGGCTGAGGTCATATGTGGCTCCACAGAACAAAGGCATCTGGTGTTCCTAGAGCCCACAGGAGCCAAGAGCCAGCCCGTGCACACACACACACAAATCCTCATGCACATGTGCGCACATAAATGTACACGCAAACACACCTGCTCACACCTGCTCACACTTGTGAACATGTGCAGACACGCACACATGCACACTCACACACTCACGTGCACACTCCAGGGGGGTGGCATGGGGCCTCAGCGCCCAGGTGCCTCTGCCGCAGTCAGACTACAGAGGAACTGAGGGGTCCCATCAGCGCCTGCAACTTGAATTCTGAGCATAATCCACCCAAGTTCAGTTTCCTCCTCTGTCTTCTCTTCCCCAAGCTCTGCAGCAACGGCCTTTGAGAATGCCCACGCGTTTGTGCGACTTGGTGACAGAAAGGGAGGTAACTCTAAAGGGATATAAAGGAAGCCTAAATCTCTGTTTATTTTCTGGTAAGAATCCCAATTTGACAGAGAAGGCAGAAAGAAAAGAGTGACAGAGTGAGAATTTGGCCATAAAATATGAACTATTTACCAATAGTTCCACACACTATAGACACCCTGGCTTAGCTCCCTGGAACTCTAGGTGCCGCATTATGCACCAAATTTCATCAAAGTCCATCCAAAAACTCCATTTGGGAGACAATGCCATTCCGTTGCAAAATAGCTAAAGGAAGAGTAAACCAACTTAAGAAGTGCATTGGTGCCACTAAAGCTCTGACAAGCATTTGTCAAAACCAGCCCATGCCCCCTACAGATGACCCATCGGACCACAAAGTCCAGCTGGGCACGGGGAGGCCGGGAGAGGAGGCCGGGCGGGGAGGCTGCCTCACCTTCATCATCCAGCAGCACGTTCTCAGGCTTGAGGTCTCGGTAGACGATGCCCCTCTGGTGCAGGTGCTCCAGGCCACTGAGGATCTGGGCCACGTAGAAGACGGCGCGGGGCTGCTGGAAGCCAGGGTTCTCCTCATCCACATTGTAGATGTGGTACCTGGAGGCAGACTATGCGGAGGCCTGTGCTTTTCTGGCACAACTACAAGAGTGTGACCGTGGTTGGCATGGGAGTAAAAACTCGGGAAAACAGGGAGGGCCTCAGAATCCTATGTGGTGTCAGTAAAGCATCTGGTCATTTGGGGGCCTCAGTGTTTAGCCTGAAGAGCCTGTGGCAACATCAAGACCCCTGGAAGCTGGTGCTCACACCCTCAAGATCTTCCCCACAGGTGTTTCGGGGGAAATGAGGCAGCAAAGTGCAGTCCTCTCTGGCCTCCCAGCCCCTGGCCTGCAGATGCCGGAGATGGGCCCAGAGCCATTCTGCCATCACCAACCAAACAAGTAAGGGCGGGGGGGGGGGAGGGGGCGGGGGGGGAGAGAGTCTGCATGAGCAGCCTGAGTTACCCAAATATAAGCAGTCAATACAGAGTCATGTTATTGTGTCGGCTATTTCACCCAACCCAGACATGCAGACTCCTGGCTGGGCCTGCAGCAGGACCCCTCCCAACCTCAATCCCCTGTAACTGTCCTTTCTCATGTTTCCCACTGTTGTGCTTTACACAGGGGCAAAACATAATAAATAAAAGAAAATAAATTATTTAAACTAGATAGTAATCTGGGAGAATAGAGGCAGACCAAGAAACATTAAAAAAAAAATAGAGAAACCCTCAAATCAGCCTGAGAATGAGACAGCTGGAATCTTATATAATAAAAGGCTAATATGCAAATGGACCATACAGCGGAACAACCGGTCGCTATGACACGCACTGACCATCATGGGGCAGATGCGCAATGCAGGAGCTGCCCCCTGGTGGTCAGTGTGCTCCACAGGGGGAGTGCCCCTCAGCCAGAAGCCCTGAGCCGGGCTCACGGGCGCAGCATACATCCCCCGAGTGCTTCCGGACTGTGAGAGGGCACAGGCCGGGCTGAGGGACCCCCCAAGTGCACGAATTTTGTGCACTGGGCCTCTAGTAATAACATAAATGGCTTTTATATTACATTTATAGTGTAATATAGTACAGTGTAATGTAGTATAACATAGTATAGTGTGGTCTAATATAGTATAGTGCAGCATAGTATAATATTTTAGTATAGTATAATGTAGTGAACTGTAGTGTAGTTTAGCTTAATGTATTGTATAATCTATAATAATAAAAGTATAATATGCTAATTCGACTGGATGGTCAAACGAACTTCCAGATGAAGTCGGGGTTGTGAGGACCAAGGCAGTCACCACAGCTGCAAGGGCCAAGACCCTTGCATGAATTTCGTGCATTGGGCCTCTAGTATACAGTATAATATAGTGTATAATATAATGTATATAAAATATAATTTACTATAGCATGATTTACTATAGTGTATTTTAGTATAGTATAGCGTAGTATTAGAGTATCTACACTAATAAAAGAGAAACATGCAAATTGGTGTCACTCCACTACACTCACCAGCCAATCAAATTAACCCAACAAAGATGGTGGTTAATTTGTATACGCAGGCATGGAGTGAAGACTGTAGACAACGTAGAAGGAAGCCAAGCGCTGCAGAAGGGAGCGAAGCTGCAGAGAAGCAAGCAGGGTGGCGGAGGTGGGATGGAAGCCCC
>NW_005871443.1:462095-463599 GCF_000147115.1 Myotis lucifugus | reverse complement strand
CTTTATGATGGAACACCAGAATGACTGGAACAACTGGTTGCTATGATGCTCACTGACCACCATGGGGCAGACGCTCAATGAAGGAGCTGCCCCCAGCCCGCAGGTCCCAATCACCAACCGGCAGGCCCTGATCGGCCTGCCACCTGCTCCCCCTCTAAGTTACAGGAGTTATTTAGTCAAGGACTCAGAAGCCTCATCAGGAAAATGGGGCCAGCAAACTTACTTGGCAGAGTTCAGGGGAGATGAAACTAGATGGGACAATGCAAATAAAAAGAGCCATGTCCCCCCTTCTGTGTAAGCAACTGTGACCCTCTTCTTCATAGTGCCTCACATGCATTAGCCTCCTCTCCACAGCCTTTGAACACCAGTATCATTGTTATACCCATTTCACAGACCAGCACACTGAAGCAAGAGCTGTTGGGTTGCTCAGCTATCAAGTGGGTCTTTTCCCCTCTGAGAGCCAGTGACCTGATTTCCCCTGGGAGCCCAGAACCAGGCCCTCGGATTCCTGGCAAGTCAGGCACCATGCATTGCTGCCACCCGGTTCTCTCTGCTGATGACAAGCAAAGCCATCGTTCCAAAGTTGGCCACATCATGTTTTCAGCTCTGCCAACATCCCCAAGAGTGGGTCATTGATGAAGTTCACCTTCATTTACCATCCTTTTCATACAGGGCCCTCAACTCCCATGAGGTCCTCACTACCCCTGTACTCACCCACCCAACTAGCACTCAGCCCACAGTTCCACGTGCTGCCCACCCTGCTAACCACCCCCCATCCACACAAACCGGAGGACTAGAGAGCCACAGCCCCACCCTCATGAGGTTCCTGCATTTCACATGGGACTGAGGACACATCATTTTGAGTATCAGCAACCGGAACACAGAGGGGAGTGGAATTGGATGGGGCTTTTCCTCAGATGTCACCCTTGTCTTTGCATGTGAGAAGCAGCCCCATTGGCCCCAGAAGTCCCCTCCCTAAGCTGAGCCGCTCCAGCCCTCCCAGTCCCCAGCTCCCACATGGAAGAGAGGAACCACACTTACCTTAAGTCGCCTCCATTCATGATGGTCATCACCAGGCAGAGGTCAGTTTTGGTTTCAAACGCATAGGCCAGAGAGACTATAAACCTGCTGTGTACTTTCGCCAGAATCTTCTTCTCTACCATAGCACCCTGAAAAGCAAGATGTCGAAAAAACACCCCAGGTTAGGCGGGGAAGTGACATTGCCATAAAAGACCAAGTTCCACAAACCAGAAAGCATTCCGACAATAGACACAGAGTTGCAGATACATTTTAAAAGTGGTTTGCACAAAGCAATTGCAAATAAGTAAATTTGGACGTGCAAATTAGTCACACACAGAGGACTTTCCTGGAGCCTCCAGCAAGGGGCACTCCTGCCAACCCGTCTTAAAGGTAACAGGTGAGGGTTCCAGTTCGGCCCCTGGCTGCCTGTTCGTTGCTGACTTTCCTTCTTGTTCTTTCTTTCTTTCCTTTTTTTTTTAAAAAA
>NW_005871443.1:446123-461995 GCF_000147115.1 Myotis lucifugus | reverse complement strand
CTTTTTTATTTCAGAGAGGAAAGAAGAGGGGGAGAGAGATAGAAACATCAATAATGAGAGAGAATCACTGATCGCTGCCTCCTGCACGCCCCCCAACTGGGGATTGAGCCTGCAACCCAGGCATGTGCCCTGACCGGGAATCAAACCATGACCTCCTGGTTCATAGGTTGGCGCTCAACCACTGAGCCACGCCGGCCGGGCCCCGTCCTTTCTTACATCTAAGCAATCGTCCTTCCAAACTCTCAGCCCTTTTCCTCCTGGCCAGACCTCTGGACAGTGGACAGCTGAGGTCCCCAGCCATCCTGCACCTCTGCTCATTTTCTGCCTTTACTTTAAAACCTCGTGATGTCCACTGAACATGTGTTTTAAAGTTGCATTTGGATAAGAAAAGCGGAATTCCCTTCTGAAGGAGGAGGTCTTGGTGTTGGGAGAGGCCCTTTCTGTCCACACGGCATGAGAAGACTTTGGGTTGATTTGACTTCGTGTTACGTTCAAGGAGCGTCCTGAACTCGGGAGAGAAGAGCCTGTAGCACTCTAACTGCTGGATCAAAATTACAGGCAGACAACCAAGAGGGAGGGACTCAGCTTCCCCCACAGAGTCCCACCATCCAGGAACCCTGGGAGGGGTGCTCTGTGGAGGCTGCAGTGCACCCCGAGAAGCGGAGTTTGCCCTCCCCCCACCCCACACTGTGCAGCGGGAAAGGGACAACGAACCATGCAGGACAGAGTGTGGGGCTGAGAGATGAGCTCCTAAGACCTAAGCAGCTTTCACTGATCCTGCCCAAATGGAGTCTGACTCCAGCTCCAGAGAGCGGACCCCACTCAGAGCAACCTGCCTGGGCCTCCCCTCACTCCCCGTCCCTGGGAAACTGCCCTCAGGGAGCAGCCTGCACCCAGCATCACAGACAGGCTCGGCCTCACGTAAAAGACAACACCCACCCTGGCTCGGTTCCCCATGCATGCTCCATCACAGCAAAAGCCAGGGCTTGGGAACGTTCCAGAAAGTCCGAGTAAAGACTCGAGAACAATCCCAGCCTCCCCAACACTGCTGCTGCGCTTGGTGGTGCTGCTGAAAACCGAGGGCAACAGGATGTGGAGCGTCGCCCACAACAGATGCAAAGGCCGCTCACTAAGAAGGGACGTCAGCAACCCGCTTGTGTGCAGCGCGTGAGGCTGCTAGTTAAGAGCAGCTGGACAAACTGTGCCATGGGCCGGAGGACCGCAGGGGCCACACGCCGCCTCCTTCTGCCACTCCCCTCCGGGCCAGGCGCACAGCTGCTGGCACGGCACAGATGGGGCTGGCTCAGGTCAAGGAGACGCAGGTGAACTAGAAACCAGCCGACGGTGGCACGACGGGCGGGGCTCGGTGTCCCAACAGTAAGGTGAACCAGCCACCTGAGCGCCCGAGGGCCCTCCCAGCCCAGGGACCCCACCCGCCCACCTGCTAGACCTAAGAGGTGCCCTCCACCGTGCATGGCCGTGCTGCCCACCTGGTACCCCTTCCTTTTCTTCAGCCTCTTCTTGTTCAGCTTCTTACACGCGTACATCTTGCCAGTCGCCTTCATCTGGCAGGCCGACACCTCCCCAAAGCCCCCTTTCCCCAGCACCCGAAAGTCCAGGAACCAGTCCTCGCCTGTGGGCTGCGCCTCCAGCCACTTCCACTGCAGGAACCTCTGGAAGTACAGGCTGCCCAGGAACTCCTGGAACGGGGCCTGGCTCAGGTGGGCCAGGGTGGCCTGCAGCAGGGGCTGGAAGAGCCCGTCCTCGCTCGCCGCCGGCCCCTCCCGGACCTTCGCCGCCATCCCTTCGTCCAGGAAGTCGCAGAAGAGCTTGGCCTGGGGGTCCAGGTACTCAGCCAGGATGGCCCGGGCCTTCTGCGGCCGCAGGTCATCATCGGCCGTGTCGTAATCCTCAATGTCCTTCCAGAGCTCTAGGGCCGGCACGTGCCTCTCGTCGGCCTTCAGGAACTGCTGGAAGAGCCGCTTGCCGATGGGCTGCTCCGAGCACAGGCTCTGGAACTCCAGGTCCAGGCTGTCCCCGAGGGCCTGGCACTTGGAGAGCGGGGGCAGCTTGAGCTTGGCCCGGTACTTCTTGTCCCGGGAGGGCGGCGCGCAGCTCCCATCGAAGCTGCCCCGAGCGGCGATGAAGGCAGAGTTGGCCACCACCGTCTCCAAGGACCCAAAAATCCATCCTGGTGCCCGCCTCCTGCCACTCAGGCACCGGGAGCCATGAGCTAGGCCTCGGCGTTCGATGACCAGAGCGGGGCCTGACCCGCTGCCCTTGGGCCTGTGCCCGGTCCCGGTTGCAGGGACAGGAGGTGTCCCAGTACAGGGATGACTGGGGGCCACACCAGGGAGCCCCCGGGGAGCCAGCTGACCCAGCTCAGGCTTAATCCCAGCCCGGGGTTATGGAGGATGCTCTTGGGGTGGGGCGGCCTGCAGGTGCCAGACATAGACAATCCCCTAAGCCGCTCCCGGAAAGATTAGGTGGCCGGCCTGCCGGGCTCCTTCCGCAGAAACCAGCTGTCTTGACAAAGCCCAGGACACCGGGGAGCACCTCGCTGAAGCCCCAGAGATTCCGTCTTTCTAAGCCGCCCCGCCAGCCCTCTGGCCTCAGCAGCCAGCAGACCGCCCCTTTGTTTCCTTGCAGAGACAGGAGGCCGAACTCAAGGGAGAGGGGCCCAGGAGAAACCTCAATGGATGAGGATGCCTGGTTTCTTTCCCTGGCAGATTTTACTTTTATCTTAAAGAAAAATAAACCTCAATGGATGAGGATGCCTGGTTTCTTTCCCTGGCAGATTTTACTTTTATCTTAAAGAAAAATAGCCAGGGAGAAGAGAGAGAGAGAGAGAGAGAGAGAGAGAAGAGAGAGAGAGAGAAGAGAGAGAGAGAGAAGAGAGAGAGAGAGAGAGAGAGAGAGAGAGAGAGAGAGAGAGAAACAAAACCCACAGTGCACAGCGTCCTGGGGACTCCCCCAGAGACCACTGGCCCTGAGGAACCGGCCCGTCTGAGGGCTGACTTGTCCTGACCTGACCCTGAGAGGGCGGTGCTCCCGTGTCACACTGCTGGCTCGGACCTAAATAACCCCAGCTTGCTGAGAGGACAGCTCCACATCCATTCCTTCCTCTCGCTTGGGTCTGCCTGCAAAGCCAAAATGCCAAGAGAAGCATTCAGGTGAGATTAGGACAGGGAGACAGGAGACACACACACACACACACACACACACACACACACGCAAGCTACACCCAGGGCTGAGGCCCCACACCAGAGTGAGAGAATGAAGAGGCCAAGGTCACACCTGGGGCACACCTGGGACACACCTGAGGGATACCTACGACACACCTGGCATTCACCTAGGCACATCGGGGGCATGCCTGTGGCACACCAGGAACACACCTGGGGCACACCTGGGGCACACCTGGGACACATCCGGGGCACACCTAGGGAGGCCAGGACAACAGAAATGTCGGCTCCATAGTTACAGCCTTATCTGTCTAACTACCACACAGTAGGTGCTCAGCAAATGTTTGGGGAAAAGTGTCAAGGAAGTGGTTACGGTTTAAAGAGGAGAGGAAATGAAGGGTTTCAGAGACGAAGAAAGCTGTAGCCGGGAGAGTCGGGGACCTCCCAGCCCACCCGTCTGTGCATGATGGGAGAAGAGTGTCTCTGAGGGCAGATTCTGCCAGAGGGTGTGGGGCAGGCGGGATCCTCTGTGGCAACTGGAGAGATGGAAATGAGGACTTGGGGCTGTGCAGCCCGTCTCCCTGCCTCCCAACCAAATGGGTGGTGGGTCCAGCCCAGCTGCTTACTGTTAGGTAAACCTTGGGGCAATCGCTCTAATCTCATCCTGACTACCCGCTCAGGGTTCACATGGGACATGGTGCCTGTGGCACGGAGCACCCCCTGCTAGGTTCCCCGTGTGACCTGGGTCAGTGCTTCCACACGGCACCAGGCAGACAAACCGCCTGGATATCTTGAGAAATAAAGATTGTGCTTCAGTGGCCTGGGGCAGGTCTCCACGGCTCCCAGCTGGTGCTAACACGGCCCATCGAGACCCACCGTGAGAAGCCGGGTCTGAGGAAGACAACGCCCATCCGGCTAACACCGAGCAACCTTCTGGGGAAGGAGAAGCAGCGGTTAAACACAGCTAAATGTTTCCCGTGAACCTGGCTCTCTAAGAGGGGCCCAGTATGCGGTATTTCCCAAACTCGTGTGGTTCTGGAACCTCCCTCCTTATTTAAATTAAACTTCTTATTTGGGAATAATTGTAGACTCATATGCAGTTAGAAGAAAGGATCCAGAGAGATCCCCTGTACGCTCCCCTCGGTTTCTCCCAATGGCAACATCTTCCCAAACTAAAGCACAGGATCAGAGCCAGGATACCGACCCTGACACAGGCCGCACAGAGCACTTCATCCCCACCAGGACCGCCGTGTGGCCCATGGGTAGACACACCCTCCTCCTTCCCACACCCACACTCTCCCAAACCTCTGGCAACCACTAATCTGTTCTCCATCATTTCAAGAATGTTCTATACATGGAATCATCTAGTACATAACCTTTGGGGGTTGGCTCTTTATACTCAGCATAATTCTCTGGAGATTCATCCAGGTTGTTGTGTGTACAAACAGTGTTATTGCTAAATTCCATGGTGCAGATGGACCACCGTTGGTTTAGCCATTCACGTGTTGAAGGACATCTGGGTTGTTTCCAGTGTGGAGCTATCATGAATAAAGCAGCTATAAGCATTCGTGTACATGTTTTTGTGTAAATTTCCATTTCTCTGGGATCAATGCCCAAGAGTATAATTCTTGAGTTACATGGTAACTAATTGCATGTTTAGTTTTTTTAAGAAACGGGTAAACTTTTTCCAGAATGGCTGTACCATTTTACATCCCTACCAACCACATATGAGTAATAAGGCTTCTGAGCATCCTCCCCAGCTTTTGGTGTTGTCACTATTTTTTATTTTAGCTATTCTGATAGGTGTGTCGTGGTATTTCTTTGTGGTTTTAATTTGTGTTTCCCTCGTGGCTAGTAATATTGAACATCTTTCCAAGTGTTTATTTACCATCTGTTTGGTGAGCTGTCTCTTCATGTCTTTCAACCATGTTCTAACTGAATTGTTTGCTTGTTTACTGTTGAGTTTTGAGTGTTGTTTATCTATCTTAGATCCTTTGTTGGACTTGTGGTTTTCAAATGCTTCTTTCCAATTTTTGCTTGTCTTTTCATTCACTTTACATGGGCTTTCATAGAACAAAAGCTTTTTTTATTTTGTTGAAGTGCAATCAATTTTTCCTTTTATGAATCATGCTTTTGGTGTCACGTCTAAGAACTCTTTATGTTTCTTTTTTCATCCTCTCCCAAATTCAACCTTCCCACTCAACAAGTTTTATACTTTTAAATCCATGATCAATTTTAAGTTAATTTTTTTACATGTGAGACTTCTGTCAAGGTTCATTTTCTGCCAGTAGTTGTTCAATTGCTCCAGCTTCACCTGTTGAAAAGGCTGAGTATAAAGAGCCAATCCCCAAAGGTTATGTACTAGATGATTCCATGTATAGAACATCCTTGAAATGATGGAGAACAGATTAGTGGTTGCCAGAGGTTTGGGGGGAGAGTGTGGGTGTGGGAAGGAGGAGGGTGTGTGTCTACCCATGGGCCACACGGCGGTCCTGGTGGGGATGAAGTGCTATCTATGCCTCATTGAATTGTTTTTGCAGCTCAAAAATCAGTTGGGCATATTAGTGTGGTTCTGTTTCTGGGCTTCCTATTCTGTTCCATTGGTCTCT
Source organism: Myotis lucifugus (assembly GCF_000147115.1). Lineage (NCBI taxonomy): Eukaryota > Metazoa > Chordata > Mammalia > Chiroptera > Vespertilionidae > Myotis > Myotis lucifugus. The sequence goes on along the minus strand of NW_005871443.1, from coordinate 456,204 downwards.
GTGTCTATCCGTCCACCAATACCGAACCATCTTGATTGCTGTAGCTATTTCTGTCTATATTTGTGAGGAATATTGTTCTGTAGTTTTCTATTTTTGTACTGTCTTTATCTAATTTTGGTATAAGAGTAATACGTGTCTTATAAAATCAGTTGGGAAATGCTTCCTTCTCTTCTATTTTCTAGAAGATATAGTATATAATTTGTAATTCTTCATTACATGTTTGGTAAAATTTTCCAGTGAATTGGGAGGTTTTAAATTACAAAATCAATTTCCTTACTAGTTATATGGCTATTCAAATTATCTATTTCAAATTGAATGAGTTATGTGCATGGAGGACAGGTCCATTTCATCTAAGTTGTCGAGTTTACATATGTAGAGTTGTATATGGTACTCCCTTATCTTTTTGGAGTCTTCAGGGTCTGTAGTGATATCTCATTTCATTTCTGGTGTTGGTTATTTATGTCTTCCTTCTCTCTTGCAATAGTTCTGCTGACTTTATTGGTCTTTTGAAAGACCCAGTTCTTTGTAGTTTTACTGATTTTCTCTTTTGTTTTTAATTTCACTGGTTTCTACTCATCTTTTATTTCTTCCTCCTGTTTGCTTTCCTCCCTCTTTTTCTAGGTTTTTGAAGTGAAAACTTAGATTATTGATTTGAGACTTTTCCTCTTTTCTAATATATTAACTTAGTGCTATAAATTTTCCTGTGAACACTGCTGTAGCATTCATTCCGCTCCATGTATTTCTTGAAATTTCCCTCGAGGCTTCCTTTTTTACTCATATATTACTTAGAAGTGTATTGTTTCGTTTTCACATGTTTGGAGCATTTTCTGTTTTCTTTCTGTTATTCGTTTCTAGTTTCATTCCATTAGGATTGTAGAACGCATTCTGCATTATTTCATTTTCTTTTTCAAATTTGTTGAGCTTTGTTTTATGGCCTAGGATATGGTCTATCTTGGCAAATGTTCCATGAACACATAAAGAGAAAGTATATTCTGCTGTGATTGGTGGATTATTCTACCGAGGCCAACAACATTCTGATGGTTGATGATGTTATTGAGCTCTTCTATGTCTGTGCTGATTTCCTATTTAGTTGTTCTGTCAGTTGTTGAGAGAGGAATGTTGAAGTCTCTAACTAAAATTGTGGATCTGCTTATTTCTCCTTTCAGTTCGATCAGTTTGCTTTACATATTTTTTAGCTCTCTTGTTTGGTGCATATACATGTGGGACTGCTATATCTTCTTGGTGGATTGGCCATTTATTATCATGCAATGTCTGTCTCTAGATTTTGTGTGTGTCTTTAATTTTGAGAAGTTTAATTATGATGCATCTTGGTGTAGATTTCGGAGGTCATGGTTATCTTTTTGCTCAGCTTCTTGAATCTGTAAGTTGATGTCTTTTGCCAAATTTTAGGGAGTTTTCAGTCATTATTTCTTTGAGTAGTTTTCAGCCTTGCCCTCTTACTTCTCTCCTTCCCGAACTCTGATGACATGGATGTTAGATTTTTATTACAGTTCCCCCATTCCTGAGGCTCTGTGCTGTTTTACTCAAGTTTACATTCTCCCTATGGTTCGGATCAGGTAGTTTCTATCGCGTTTTCTTCCATGTTTCTATTGGTTTTTCTTTCCTCTGCCCCCTCCGTTCTGCTGTGGAACCCATTCTTTGAGCTTTTTATTTTGGTTAATGTATTTTTTCATCTAAAATTTTCATTTGGTTCTTCTTTGTATGTATCTTATCTCTTTCCTTAAACTTTTTATTTGCTGAGGCTTTCTATTTTTTTCATTTGTTTCAAGCATGTTCATAATTGCCCCCTGAAGCCATTTTATCATAGGTGCTTTAAAATCAGTCAGGTAATTCCAACATTTCTGTCACCTCGATGTTGGCATTCAACGATTTTCTTGTTTTAATTCATTTTGCAAGCTTCCTGGTACTTGGTGCGATGCGTAATTATCAATTGAAATGTAACATTTTCCTATTATTTACTCCTTCAGCTTTAGCTGGCTGTTTCTGGCAACAGTTGCTGCACTTAGGGCCCTGGCACTTGGGGTCCCAGACCCCGAGGTGTGGACAATTATAAAATTAGGAGTCCTAGCTAAACCAAACGGCCAGGTGACCTGAGCTTCTGAGAGCCCCCCAGATTAATCTTGATGTGTGACCAGAGCCACTGGTCCAGAGACCGTAGTGGGTAGAGACATAGCTGGGGCCATGCCAGCTGCTCACTGGGGCATCATCTCTGCAGTTAGGTTGAAAGGGCAATGTCAGGCAAATATGATGTGCCACAGAGGCCTTTCTACAAGTATTTCCATCAAAATCCATTGAAAATAATGGGTATTGCACACAAAAATCTGGAATTTCATTCACTGTCACTTATAAACTTTCCTTCTAAGGGACCCATGTAGCCAAGTTATATTTCTTTTGGAAGAAGAATAATGAAAACCTGATAGCCATTATTCTGCTTGTTTTCTCAGGGATGATTTAGAGTTTATCAGAAGAATGAGCACCCTACAATTCAGAAGGAACCGCACTATTTTAGCTAGGTCTCCTAATTTTATAACTGTCCACACCTTGGGGGTCTGGGACCCTGAGTGCGGGAGCCCTAAGTGCAGCAACTGTTGCCCACGGAATAAATGCTGCCCTTGTCTGTGAAATATAGAGATGCTCTTGAAATGAGCAAAATACGAACTGTTTCTTGGAAGTCTTTGAACTAAGTCTTCCCCATTTAGTCTCTGAATTCCCCCAAACATGAAAGCACACCCATCAAAATGACCTTTACTGGACACGTGCCTTAGGGAGGAGAGGAAGGGAGAGGGACACTGGTAGAGGGTGCTTTTCCATGGCATGCTCTGAAAGTGTAGGCAGATGCCCCAACTCCGGGGTGAGACAAGCGTCAGGAGTCTTCAAGGTGCTCCAGCTGACTCCAATGTGCTACCAAGGCAAAGCGTCCCCCACCTGGACATTGCTGTGTCCTGCAGCCTTAATCACGGCTCATCGGGAGCTCCTAGCCCACTGGGTCCCCACTGGGTCAGAATCTGCATTTCAAGTAGTTGCCCGGGGTGTGGTTTTCATTCGGTTTTGAAAATATCTCTAGATTGTATGGCCGTAAATTCCCCCATGAACACAGAAAGTCCTAAAAAGCCCCAATCCTCGCAGCACAGGTCTCAGGGAAGCATCCTCACGGCTGAAACTGAGCATCAGGGGCAACGGGAGGGGAAGGGACCTGGGAGCCCTCCGAACCCTCTCCTCTGGAACAGAACTTCTAGTCTCCCTCACACTCTGGCGTTTTCACAATGTCGGCGTCTGGAGCCACTTAGAGAGCCTCAGCAATTGCAATACCATGACATCGGTCATCCGCTGCCCATCATCTCAGACCAGGAAGTGTCCGAGCGGCCGGAGTGGCAGGTCCAGGCCTGTCCTTGTGCTGACCTTCCTTCCTTCCTCCTGGAGGAAGTGAGAGAATGGGGCCCGAGCTGAACAAGTGGCTGTTCAGGAAAGTATTTCTCCTTAGTCATTATCCTAACAAAGTTACGGCCAAGGGCATCCTAGAAGGAGGGGGCAGCCCTGACTTGCCCAGGGGAGAGGTGGAGGGCACCTGATAGCAGGGGGACTGCAGAGCGCCCGGAGCCGCTGGTGTTTGGACAGCGAGGCCTGATAACACTGCTGGGTGCGCCTCTGACCTCTGAAGGAGACTATAAAACCCAGGGGCGGATTTTCTCCTCTCAGTCTCTTCTGCAGGAGGGGGACCCCGAGAAGCAGGGAGGATGGCGGCGTTGCAGGAGAAGAAGTCGTGCAGCCAGAGGATGGAGGAATTCCAGCGCTACTGCTGGAACCCGGACACGGGGCAGATGCTGGGCCGGACCCTGTCCCGGTGGGGTATGTGTCCGGCCAGGCAGGGCAAGGGGGGGGCAGATCTGAGAGGAGTGGCAGAGGCCCACCACCAGCAGCCTGGGGCTGGGGGGCCAGGCTCCCGGGACCCCGGCCGGCCCAGGCTTCTGGCCAGGGCTCACCTTCCTCACCAGGTGACCTCAGAGGCCCATTTCAGCTCTTATGCCCCCTGGCACCAGGTACCCACATGGTGGGAACATCTGAGGATTGACTGGCCCCAAAGTTTCAGGTTTAGATTGGAGAATAGCAGTTTATAGAATTTTTAAAAAGACTTTGAAGTCAAGGGGTATGGGGTTTCTTTGGAGCAATGAGAATGTTCTAGAACTAGAGGTGATGCTTGCACAGCGTTGTGTGTAGATGCACTGAGGTTTTCACTCTAAGATGGTTGAAGAGGTGGGGCTCCGTGTGGGTCCGACCACGAGGAGGAAGTGCGCAGCTGCGTCTGACGGGCCTCTCCCCGCAGTGTGGATCAGCCTCTACTACGTGGCCTTCTATGTGGTGATGACCGGACTCTTCGCCCTGTGCATCTACTCGCTGATGTGTACGCTCGACCCGTACACGCCTGACTACCAAGACCAGCTAAAGTCACCAGGTAACGTGGGGGTGGGGGGACGATGCTCGAGCCTGCACATCAGGACCCCACGCAGGTCAGGGCCATTCGCCGTCTTGGAGGTGCTCAGTCAGAGCATAAACCCTCAGGGAATGAAGCCCCCAGGGGCACCCAGCAGGGGCCTCTTTGTTCCTCCCACCAGCTTTGAGGGGTACACCTGTGTATGGACAGCCCCTCGGCTTCTTTTGATGAGGCGGAGGCCCCCAGATTATAAAGTCTGACTCTGGCTTCAGTTGTAATTCTTAAAACAGAGGTTTTTGTGACCGAGTCTTTATACCACTTACTTTGTATGGGCCTACACGCACAGCAGACATACTGGTAGGATATGCAAAAGACTGTTCCTAGCGAGACAGGAATGAAGGGTTTAGGGAGGGAAAGAGCTTTGGTTTCCACTTGGAGTCCGTCAGTACTTCAATCCAGAATAGTAATTCAATCCAGAACATGAGTCTTCTCCAAGTGCAGTCAGTCTACCGTCCTCTGGGGTGAAGGTGGATCGGGCAGTGGGCTGAGCCTCCACTCTCCTGAGTCGGCACCAGATGGGTCATTGGTAACAAGACTCAAGGGCTCGAGACAGTGAGGCGTCCCCTCCACAGTCCTGGCGAAGGTGATTTGAACCAAGACTTCCACACCCCGCCCATTAACCAAAGGTGACTTAAAAAAAAAAAAAAAAAAAGAAGCATAAAGGAAAGGGAGGGAGGAGAAAGGAAGAAATGAAGCGCACAGTAACTCAGGATGTTTATCACTCGCACATCCCTAACTTTCTCAGGAAGGTAATGCCCCCAGGAACATGCAACAGCAGCACATAGGAAAAGAAAATTCACAAGTTTTTTAAGAGAAGCTGCCTCAGACCGTCTCCAGCAGGTGAGCTGAGCGGGTCCAGCCCTCCTGCTGGGATCTTCAGTGAATCTGTCCATAAATAATAACACCAAAGTGCTTTGTTGGGTGTCACATTTTAGAGTTAACCAACAGATGAAGCATAGAGGATTTCATTATAATTTCAGAGCAGAATGTAACATGTTACAAACTTGAGAACATAACCATAACATAACTTGCTCAAAACCTTGAGGCTGGAAGGCAGGCGAGATGTGTTCCCCTGATCACGGGGAGGCGGGGAAGCTGATGAACAAGTTCCGGGAGAACCTGAGAGCACGCTCCGAGTAAATAGTTGAGAGCGGGGAGTGGAGAGCTTTCTTCTCTTTTAGGCCTTTCTGGAGGTTTGTATTTTAAACCATGTACAACTGTTACTTTCACAACATCCATAAAACAACAAAAACCCTAGCTTACTTTGTTTAATCCTCACCCAAGGATGTTTTTTTCCCATTGATTTCTAGAGAGAGTGGCAGGAAGGGGGAGGGAGAGAGAAAAAAACAAACATGGATGTGAGAGCGACACATCAATTGGTTGCCTCCTGCATAAGCCCCTACCGGGGCTGGGGAACCTGCCACCAACGCTCTAACCACTGAGAAAACCGGCCAGAGCTAGCTTACTTATTTTAAAAGTCACCTGTCCAATCAGGGAACTGGCTAAATAAGTCATAAAACATCCACACAACAAGGCACGAGGGAACTGGCTAAATAAGTCATAAAACATCCACACAACAAGGCACGATGTGGTATTTGTGGACAGAAAGAGGTGAGCTGAGAGGACAGTGGCACGTGGAAAACAGGCTCCCATTCATGTGAAGAAACACGTGATATCTTTGTATTCACAGAAATCATGTGAAGAAACACGTGATATCTTTGTATTCACAGAAACAAGGACGCTTCCTAAGGATGCACACTAGACTTGAGACGGAGAAAACTGCGGGCTGGCACTTCAACTTCCCACACTTGTACACTGTTATTTTTACAATTAATGTTGTTAGAACGAAATATAACTTGAGTAAGAAACCCAGTCGACCCTGGGCGAGCTGTCACCTGCAACAATGAGTGTGGCCCCCTGGGTGGCACGGGTGCAGGCCTCGTGTGCGGGAAGAGCCCGCCCGGCCTTCAGCCCCACCACACCCTGCGCCCAGACAGGCTCGCTCCTCCGTGAGGCTCCCGGGCCGGAGGGCAGGGTCCTCCCTGAGCAGCTAGCACAGAGGACACCTGACCGTGGCCTCCTGGCCTGGCTGCCCTTGAAGACCTGGGCCCTGCTGGTGTCGCGGCATCCCACCTGGGACAGCTCTGCACACAACTCACCAACTCGGCAGCCACCAGCTTGGATGTGATGAACATTTGGGGAAACTAGTGTCAGGCTCTCTTTCCAGGGGTGACCTTGAGGCCAGACGTCTACGGGGAGGAAGGCCTGGACATTTCCTACAATATCTCTGACAACGGGACCTGGACGGACCTAGTGCACACCCTCCACGACTTCCTGGAAGGTAAGGTTGAAAACGCTCCCACAGTCCTTATTTCTCCTTTTCTAAGAACATGTCACTAACAGCCCGGGGTGGCCGCGTGGAGAGAGGGCCCACAGGTGTGTCTGTGCTGGCAGGCTACTCGCCAGCGGCCCAGGAGGACAACATCAACTGCACCTCCGACAAGGTGTTCATCCAAGAAAGCTTCGGGGCCCCGAACCACACCAAGTTCTCCTGCAAGTTCACCACAGACATGCTGCAAAACTGCTCAGGCCTGGAGGACCCCAACTTCGGCTTTGAGGAAGGAAAGCCGTGTTTCATTATTAAGATGAACAGGGTGAGTATAAAAGGGTTGGAGGTCAGAGGTCCAGGATGAGGCCCCGTTGGAGATGGCTCTGGGGTGGAGGGTCCGTGTTCAGCGCACCCACCTGTCCAGGGTTCCAGAGGTGACCGGTCAGACTTGCCCCAGCTGCCCCTTCCGTGCTCTGCACCTTCATTCAGAACACACCCATTATGTTGGTTCCTAAGCGGATTATTTCTCTCAGATACAAGCGAAAACAACCCACTCAAGCACAGCATCTACATCAGTGGTTCTCAACCTTCCTAATGCCGCGACCCTTTAATACAGTTCCTCATGTTGTGGTGACCCTCAACCATAAAATTATTTTCGTTGCTACTTCATAACTGTAATTTTGCTACTGTTATGAGTCGTAATGTAAATATCTGATATGCAGGCCTAGTATGGCACCTGCCCCTGTGTGCACATGAGTGTGAGCTGCCATCACACCTGCCAGGTAGTTTCATTGTTACAAATTGAACATAATTAAAGCATAGTGATTAATCACAAAAACAATATGTAATTATATGTGTTTTCCGATGGTCTTAAGCGACCCCTGTGAAAGGGTCGTTCGACCCCCAAAGGGGTTGCGACCCACAGGTTGAGAACCGCTGATCTATGTGATGCTCTGTGGTGACAGACACCGAGCAGCAGAGCACAAGGCTCTTCAGCGTGGCTGGGGCAGCCACGTGTGCACAACACCCAGAAAGCAGGGCCGTGTACAGGCACTGGGAGGGCACCTGGGAACCGTCCAGAGCAGAGGTTTCTAACCTGAGCCGGGGACCCACTGGCGGAGCCAGGGCCAGGCGCTGAGGGAAGCAGACCAGGAGTAGAGCCAATGCGAGCAAACAAAGGAGGGCACAGAGAGCCGAGGGGTGGGACCTGGCTGGGTGAGGGAGGGACAGCTCCATGCTGCCAGCAGGTGAGGCCTGGGGGCCAGGGACTCTGAGCATCTTCCTGGGCCTAGAGGAAGCCACCCATCTGTGCACGGTGCACATGCCCAGGGTCCTAGCTGGGGTCTCGTCAGAGCTGCCTGGCAGGTGTGATGGCAGCTCACACTCATGTGCACACAGGGGCAGGTGTGGGGAGAAGGCAGGTGCCATACGAGGCCTGCGCACAAGTGGGCACACGGGACCAGGACTGCAGGAGGCTGAGAAAGGCCTGGATTGGGAGAAGCACAGATGGGCTGCTGGGGAGCTGCCTCACAGGAGGATGCTGTGCCCTGATTCGGTGCAGCATGGAGGGCCTGGAAGTGGCAGTGAAGGCTCAGACCCTCCGGTCCAGATCTGCCACCTGCCGGCGGCCAAAAACACAGCCCTTTGGCAGGGCTTCTGGCTTTGAAGGAGTTGGTAATACCCGCTGGGGGTTATCAGAACAGGAACCACCCACCACCTCCAGACCCTTCTCAGTGCCCTGTGGGAACCCCGCTCAGGCAGGTCTCCCTGCGCTCAGACATGCATGAGGCCACATGGACACTTTCCCTTCCAGATCGTCAGGTTTCTCCCCAGCAACAGAACAGCCCCCAGGGTGGACTGCGCCTTCCTGGTGAGTGTGACCATCCGTGGCCATCCTGGTATTGCTAGAAAACCCGTGGGGATAACTTAACTGGTTTTCCCTAAGAATATCTCAATAATAAACCAGATACGCAAACTGCACGAATCATTGTTTAAAATAGTTTTATTACAGGGGATAAAAACCTAGTAAGAGAAAAACGTGTTATTGTTTTGATTCAAAAAGCATCTGGGACAGTATATTACTAACACACTTCAAAATGTTTGCTGGCAACTTGGAGAAACTAAAGCACTTCTACTACTTTTTTTCGGGGGCACTTCTATTGTTTTGTCCTTTTTATCGGCTTATTTACAAAAACATGTCAGACTACCAGCAGCTACAGTTGTTTAACAGTGTATGTCTATTGGCTGCTAAGGGTTGGCATTAATTTATTTCAGGTTTTCTCAAAACCAGTTTTTAAGTACAACACACAAAAAAACTAAATTTGGCCTTGGCCAGTGTATCTCACTGGTCAGAGCATTGGGTTGAGCACCAAAGGGTCCAGGGTTCAATTCCCAGTCAAAGGGCACATGCCTGGGTTACAGGTTCGATCCCCAGCCTCCGTTGGGGCATGTGCGGGAGGCTACCAATTGCTGTGTCGCACATCGATGCTTCCCTCTCTCTCTCTCCCCCCAACCCCTCCCTTCCACTCTAAGAATCAATGGAAAAAATATCCTCCAGTGAGGATTAACAAAACAAACAAAAAACCAAAATCCTAAATTTGTCTTCACTGAATGTTTTCCTAAGCTTGTTTTCACCACTGTGCCTTCAACCAAAGGCTCCCTGCTATAGCAGTGGGCACTCCCCTCGGGTATTCCGCAGAAACACCCCCACCCCCATCCCCGCAAAGCCTGTGATCGCTCTGTGAGACTTGGGGTCATCTTGTTTTGTTTTCCTTTTTTAGTTATTTCAACCACACCTGTGCAGGCTGACTTGAGATTTTTCTTTAATATATATTTTTATTGATTTCAGAGAGGAAGGGAGAGATGAACATCAATGATGAGAGAGAATCACTGATTGGCTACCTCCTGCATGCCCCGCACTGGGGATCGAGCCCCCAACCGGGCATGTGCCCTGACTGGGAATTGCACTGTGACCTCCTGGTTCAGAGGTCAACACTCAACCACTGAGCCATGCCAGCTGGGCTGACTTGAGATTTTAATGGAGACCAGGGTGGCCGTCCTCTGTTCTCCGAGAGGCTCAAGCTATCCATCAGGCAAGTCACTGACTCTGAAAGCAGATCCTGATCCCAGAAAGCCACGCACACGTTCAGCCAGTGCTGGCAAACAGCCCGTACAGTCTCATCTGCTTGCATCCCATGTGCAGACAAACAAGCGTTCTGGGCTCTATGCACCTTGGTTATCCT
>NW_005871443.1:422757-444141 GCF_000147115.1 Myotis lucifugus | reverse complement strand
CTGCTGGGCAGCTCTACTACATACACACTAGCAAGTGTTCTTCACTGCTGACACAACCAGTAAAGACTTTCTGAGCCAACCTGGCCGGTGTGGCCGTGTGGCTGAGCGTTGAGCCCTGAACCAGGAGGTCCCTGTTAGATTCCCGGTCAGGGCACATGCCCGGGTTGCAGGCTTGATCCCCAGTAGGAGTGTGCAAGAGGCAGCTGGCCAATCATTCTCTCTCATCGTTGATGTTTTTCTCTCTCTCTCTCTCCCTTCCTCTCTGAAATCAAAAAAACATATTAAAAAATGTTTTGAGCCACCTCGGAAATGTCACCTCAGAGGTCAGAGGTCAGGTCCCCTCAGGTATGTCATGATAATGTAACACTGGAGGTCAGAGGTCCGACCTCTTTTCTTACCTTATCATCTTCTGCTTCTAAAAGTCAACCCATAAAATACGCCTCAACTGTGAGGATTCAGGAGAAAGGCAGGAAACACTCTCTCCCCCGACCACGGGCCACAGGAGAGGAGGTGCTGCTTCGGTCTGTGGCCCTGTGACATCCTCCTTGGGGCCACGCCATCCCTCGGGAAGCTGCAGGACAAGCCGGGGGGCCCGTGGTGGGGGCCCAGCCCCCTACGCCTGGGCCTGGCAACGTCTCCTCACTCCAGCAAAAAAGCAAGACTAACAGGATAAAGTAACTTCTAGACAGTCATCCTGAATTAGAGAAACACAGCTTGTTTAAAATGCCCATGCGCGTTTTATTAATAAAAACTAACAGTGCCAAGTTAAACAAGTCAAACAATTAAAGTCTCTTTATATTCCATAAAATATTACAGAAAAGTTTATTTGTGTTTCAATAAAAAGACTATTGTTTTAGAACAGGCAGCTAACAGCAACTGTGCAGTTAATGGTTCTTCGTGGATAAATTTTAAAAGAAGCTACTGCCTGTCCTGAAATTCCTTTTCCTTTTTATAAAAAAAGAACTATTAAAAATGATTGACAAATTTTGAGTTAAAAAACTGTTAAAACATTCTCTATATTTAATTTCAACTTTATAATAGATTACAGGAAGATGCTCATGAAACAAATACAACATTTGTTTCAGTACATGTCTTTAAATGATAGACTTATAAGTATGTAAACAGCTATATAATAAAAAGTTCCCAAACGCTGCCTGTAAGAAATCAGGCAAATTTTACCATAAGCAAAAAACCATCCCAAGCCTTCCAGAGTTTTCACAGCTGCACCAGCCGGCAGTCAACTACCAAACCAAACACACAAACACAAATGAGCAACTGAATGTTCGCTGCACCATAGACAAAAAAAAAAAAAAAAGGGAAGAAAGAAAAGAAAAGAGAGAAAGGAAAAGTATATGGAATCACACAGTCAATATAATTTAAGGGGAAGTACGTCATAATAGGCTTTGTGGTGCTCAATATTGAAAAGCAGCTCTGCCACTGGCTTGGCTCTGCGGACGCCCCAGACTTTCACAATGGGAACCGGGCCTGGAGCCTCCCACGCCGCCATGGGGTGGCGCCATTCACAGCGCGCTGTGAATAAGTGGCCTTGGGGGTGGCCTCGACAGGAGGACGGCATTTTCGTTGATGTAGATGGAGCACAACTTCTTCAGCAAACTCAGCAAGAATTGTTAAGGGGCAAAAAGGAACTCTGAATTTTAAAAAGATAGAAAAATGAAAACACAAAACCCTACCAAGTAAAAGCCCTGCGCCAGCGACTAGAATCCACACGCCGCAGCCCGTCTGAGACCCTGCAGAAAACAGCCCTCGCTTGCTTATCAGAGGTGCACGTCAAATGCAATAGCTTACCAATATCTTCTTGGGAGGAAGCCAAAAAGAAACAGGAAAGCCCACATTAAGAAAAGTTTCTCTTTCCTAAACATGTTTTCCTGAAGCTGAACTTGAGGGGAGCGGGGCCTGTGAGCAAACACTTCAGTCTTCCTCGTCGTTTTCGTACTCCTCGTCCTCGTCGTCATCCTCCCCGACGTAGGACACGGGAGTCTCCACCCTGGACCCGCTGTACTGAGACCCGCTGGAGCTCGTGGCCAGCATCCCATCCGCACCGTTGGTCAAGTCACTGCGAGGACAGGAAATGACACAAGGGCATCAGTGACCCATCTCTGCCGCCCGTGCCAACGACAGGCACGCATCTCAGAGAGGTTTGGGTAGTTTCAGTTATACAAACAAAAGCAGAGAGTTTCACACATCCACAACACCGAGTCCCCACACTGTTACTAGTTCCACCCCTTTCATACCCTCTCCCACCCAACTTCGTCCTCTTGACTATAACCAAGACGACGAGGGGAAATTGGCAAGGCCACAATACTGCATCTCCCCGCCACCCCATTTATCATTACATCAGGAACAGAGTCCCAAAGCTATAAACTAAAAGCCATTAGATCCTCTTTCCAGTCCTTTTACTTATGAACTCCTTAATCTCCAGGGAGGCAGAAAACAATTAGGAAAAAGAGGCCCCAAGGATGGCATGGGACCCTCCAAAGCAAGGCTCCCTGGACAGCAGCGTGGGGCAGTGTGCCCATTATGTGTTGTGCACCTGTGATGGTAGGTGTGTGCATGTATATGCATGTATGTGTGCATGCATGTGTAAATCACAACCTTAGGCCCCAACCTCAGCTCCTCTGGTGTCTACAGAGAGCCCAGGAAGCTGAGCTATGACAGGGGAGTCTCATGCAGACGCTCTCTTTGAAACCTATGCTTCCAGAGAGGTTCCAAGGACCCCCAGCCTTCTACAGTTTTATAAAATGGCATTTGCTGAAAGTCAGTGGAGCTGGCCCTGGGCAGGGACCAAGGACCCAAAAGGGTAGGGGGAGCAGCTGGGCTGCACAGCCTTCCACATGGTCCTTGGGGGGAGGGGCGGGGGGGGGGGGGGAAAGGTCTGCATTATGCTCCTGGGAGCCTCAACCAGGAACATGTGAAAATCTGGTGTCACAACTAAGGGGTGCAGGTATTGGCATCTGAAGCCAAAGGTGCTACCCAAACAGCCCCTAAGACACAGGGGGTGCCCACAAAGAGTTGTCTGGGCCCAAAATGTCAACAGTGCCACAACGGCCAAACGGCCTAAAAACGGTGAGAGGCTGTAAGAGCTGGGATCCTGGTGAAAGACTCCCTGGGTTCAGTCACCACCCAGCATCCCAGCACAAAGCAAGTCAGACATCAAGGGTTAGTTACCATCCTGGGGCACCAACAGGTGATGGCCACGCCAGCCACACAGAGGAGGGACAAATGCACAAATCCACCATGAATTGTGACATACTCCGGTTTTGGTCAAAAGTCATTTCAAGCCTGGGTGGCATGGCTTAGTGGTTGAGCATCGAGCTATGAACCAGGTCACGGTTTCATTCCCAATCAGGGCACATGCCTGGGTTGCAGGCTTGATCCCCAGTGTGGGGTGTGCAGCAGGCAGCCAATCAATGATTCTCTCTCATCATTGATGTTTCTATCTCTCTCTCCCTCTTTCTTCCTCTCTGAAATCAATAAAAATATTTTTTTAAAGAAAATAGCTCTACTTCTTTAAAAAAAAAAGTCATTTCAATTTTGTAGTATCTGAGTTGAGCACAAGAAAAGGATTCCGAGAAACATCAAGTATTGAAGGGATGTCAATCTAGATTCTAGAATTTAAAATCTGATCCAGATCATGCAAATCCTCGCCTCCAAGGATGCTTCCTGTAACTAACTCCAAGTTGCCCCAGAAGTGGCACAGAAAACCCGATTGAAGATACCAGAGCATAAAGACTCCATCAAAAAATTATTAGACTTAATAAATGAATTCGACAATGTTGCAGGATACAAAATTAACGCCAAGAAATCTATGGCATTTCTATACACCAATGATGAATTTACAGAAAGAGAGACTAAAAAAGCAATCCCATTTACCATCACAGCAAAAAAATTAAGATACATAGGAATAAACTTGACTAAGGAGGTAAAGACCTGTACTCAAAAACTACAGGACACTGAAAAAGGAGATAGAGGAAGACATAAATAGATGGAAAAACATACCGTGTTCATGGATTGGTAGAATCAACATCATCAAGATGTCCATACTACCCAAAGCAATCTATAGATTCAACGCACTCCCCATTAAAATACCAACGGCATATTTCACAGACCTAGAACAAACTTTCCAAAAATTCATCTGGAATAAAAAAAGACCATGAATAGCTGCAGCAATCCTGAGAAAGAAGAACAAAGTAGGTGGGGTCTCAATACCAGATATCAAGCTGTATTACAAAGCCACTGTTCTCAAAACTGCCTGGTACTGACACAAGAACAGACATATAGATCAATGGAATAGAATAGAGAACCCAGAAATTGACCCAAACCACTATGTTCAATTAATATTCAACAAAGAAGGCATGAACATACAATGGAGTTAAGACAGTCTCTTCAGTAAATGGTGTTGGGAAAATTGGACAGACACATGCAAAAAAAATGAAACTAGATCACCAACTTACACCATACACAAAAATAAACTCAAAACGGATAAAGGACTTAAACATAAGACGGAAAACCATAAAAATACTAGAGGAATCCACAGGCAGCAAAATCTCAGACATATGCCGAAGCAATTTCTTCACTAATACTGCTCCTAGGGCAATGGAAACTAAAGAGAAAATAAACAAATGGGACTACATCAAAATAAAAAGCTTTTGCACAGCAAAGGAAACCATCAACAAAACAACAAGAAAGCCCACTGCATGGGAGAACATATTTGCTACTGTTATCACCAATAAGGGTTTAATCTCTAACATTTACAGGGAGCTCATACAACTTAACAAAAGGAAGATAAACAACCCAATCAAAAAATGGGCAATGGACCTAAATAGATACTTTTTGAAAAAAGACAGAAGAAAAGCCAAAAGACATATGAAAACATGTTCAAAGTCACTAATCATCCGAGAGATGCAAATCAAAACAACAATGCGGTACCATCTCACACCTATCAGAATGGCTATCTTCAACAAATCAACAAATGACAAGTGCTGGCGAGGATGTGGAGAAAAAGGAACCCTCGTGTACTGCTGGTGGGAATGCAGACTGGTGCAGCCACTGTGGAGAACAGTATGGAGTTTCCTCAAAAAACTAAAAATGGAACTCCCATTTGACCCAGTGATCCCACTTCTAGGAATATATCCCAAGAAACTAGAAACATCAATTAGAAAGGATATATGCACCCATATGTTCATAGCAGCACAATTCACCATAGCTAAGATTTGGAAACAGCCTAGGTGCCCATCAGTAGATGAGTGGATTAAAAAACTGTGGTACATCTACACAATGGAATGCTATGCTGCGGTAAAGAAAGAAAGAACTCTTACCATTTGCAACAGCATGGATGGAACTGGAGAGCATTATGCTAAGTGAAATAAGCCAGTCAGAGAAAGATAAATATCACATGATCTCACTCATTTGTGGAATATAATGAACAACATAAACTGATGAAAAAAACAGATCCAGAGACAGAGAAACATCGATCAGACCGTCAAACCTCAGAGGGAAGGTAGGGGAGGGTGGGGGTAAGGGGGAGAGATCAACCAAAGGACTTATATGCAAGCATATAGGCCTAACCAATGGTCACAGACAACAGGGGGGTGAGGGCATGAGTGGGGGGACGGGGAGTAACGTGGGGATAAGGACACATATGTAATAACTTAATCAATAAAAAAAACTTAAAAAAAAAAGAATGCAAAGAATAAAGCAAAACATGTTAATGAGGGGGAAAAAAAAAGATACCAGGGCATGAAAGGGTCAGACTGCATTGGAGATGTGGCCATTGAACACTGGAAAAACAAGGAGTTTGGGGGCACACAATGAATAAGTAACAAGTGCTCCTGTATTTTGGCAATATGCATCAGGAACCCTACCCGAGGCCAGAGCTGCAATATATTCCAACATATATATGCACTAGAGGCCCGATGCACAAAATTCATACAAGAGTAGGCCTTCGCAGCCACAGCGGCTGCCTCGATCCCTCCCTTGCAGCTGCAACCCCAGCTTCGTCCAGAAGGTCATCCAGAAGGATGTCTATACGGCCATTCGGTCAATTTGCATATTATGCTTTTATTATTTAGATTATTATAGATATATGTTAATACTTTTCACTGGTATTTGTTAAGCTGTACAATAAAAACTATTAAACACTGAACCCTTTAACAAAGTAACTCCACATCTGGAAAATCCAGCCTAGCAAAACAAGTCAGGAGGAGTGGAAAATTGAGCCATAAGGCTGCTCATTGCAGCTTTTCTTGTAACTGGAAACCACCTAAATATGCAACAACAGAAAGCAGGCCAGTAAATTATCATGCCTTCATAAAATATTGTATCATGCTACCATTAACACTGGCTTTTCTTCTGAAATGGTAATGGCTTTGCATCCCTCATAAAAACTGATATGAGTCTCTGAAAAGTTCATCAATAAGATGAAATTTCATGAAGATGAAAGTTTAGAAAACACCCAAATTCCACATTGAGGTAACCAATGCTTAGCATTTTACAGACTGACCCCCACATACACACACAGCAGGGGAGTGAGAATTAAACATTGAGCTGCCCTCCATCAAAATCTGACCGCGTGCCAGACGCCCTATAAAGGACTCTGTCTCTTCACAAAGCCTTGCACAGATTAATGCTAGCCCATCGCCAGTTCCCATCTCCCGGCTGGGCCGCAGCGCCTGGAACCTCCCCCAGAGCTGACTCGGGGCCTCGCACCCTCGTTGCCTATGCCCAGCTCCCTCGGGACCACCCTGTGGCCTCGTCTGTGTCACACAGAAACCCAGAGTGCCCTGTTCAAAGGCTGTGGAGCACGGCATCAAAGGCATGGCACAATGCAGGTTATTAGCTCAATCCCATCTCTGTTGAACCTCCGAGCTGCTCATTTATCATATATTTTAAGAAATTAAACATTTATTAATACTTAGGATTAACATAAAGTAAGATGCATAATGTATAATGTTATACGATATAAAAGTTAATAAACCCATCTTTATCTTTAAAATACTAGGAGAAATGCTTGGATGACAATTCTCTGTGGGACTGCCAGTCAAAGGATAAATACACACGGATTTAAATAACAAAGCTTCATTCACAGAAAAAATACAACAGTAGAAAGCAAGAGAAAAAAGCAGAGACCAAAATTATCTATGTATACTGAGACCTCAAGTGTGTTAAAACAGGGAAGAAATGACAGAGAAATACTGTCACTTGGGCTGCAGCAGTGGGGCTCAGGGGTGTGCGCCCCACTTCACTGTGTGCGACTTTTTAGGATGAAGAAACCAGTAAGAAAGCTTCTTTCCACTCAGGGAACAAGCTATGCGTGTGTGACGTGCCTGGGGTGGGAGAGAGGGGTGACGCTGCTTCCAGGGCTCAGGCCCCACTGTCTGCACAGTAAGTCCAATTCTCAACAGCCGAGGAATTGAGGTTGTTTATATGAAAGCCGGGGAGCTTCCCGTTGCCAGGTGACAAGGTGCCCCCCCCCGCCCCCCGCCCACCCAACCTGCCCAGAACTGCAGTCAGTCACCTGGCAGAAAGCCTTGTGCCGTTAGAGGTCGAAACCGCTGACGTGAGGAATACGCTGCCGAGTGATCCCTGAGCCATTTCTGAAATGAGAAGGAAGATAAAGCAAACATCACCAAGCGGAGAGCACAAGAAATGGGCGCTCGTGCTGAAACAAGAGGGCCTGGCCACCTCTGACCGGCCCAGCGTTTTCTGCACTGCGCCACCCGCCACGGAGCAGCACTGCTCTTCCAGGGCGTGACCATGGGGCCAGTCCTCTGTAAGGAGGCTCGGAAGTCCTTAATTTTCGTGTAGTCACCAGTGACAACAAAGCTATTCCACTGAAACTTCATGTCGTCATACAGCAGAAAGCGAGAACTGAGAGCGAGGAGGACTGACATCTGCTTACTTTGCTGCAGTGACCTATCAGCTACCTCAGGAGACACATCCACACCTATTAGACTCCTCCAAGAATTTCCTTCTCTTCCTTTTGGGGCCCTATCTGGAAGGTGAAGTCATGGCTCAACACCTTTATCGTATAAGCTGCATGGCCAAATCCACAAAATGCCACTTAGGAATTCCCAGCGGGGAGGGGCCCGCCAGATGGCCATCCTGCTGTCCACGCCCATTCCTGCGGTCCCCAAGACCCTCTCACCTCCCCACCTGTCCTTGCTCTTGGTGCTGCACACCTGAGCCATCCTCAGTAGAGGAGGGCCAGGTGCCTGGGGCTAGGGAACTGTCCTCACTCTAGCCACTCGGCCACCACAGTTACCGGGGCCAACTGACCTGTCACATAGGGTTCCAGTGCTTTCGGCACCAAGCTTCTTGCCATTTTCAGGTCTTCAGCAGAGCAGCTTCCGGACTCCAGTCCATAGGCCATCCCCATGCGCTTCAGCACTTCTATGTCGTCATGGATTTCAAACGTGTTGTCAAAATTGAATAGATACTCGAATCTGGAGGAGAAAGTCCCTGTTAGAAAAGTGCCAACTGCAAGACAGAGACAGCCATGCTTGGTTCAGGGGCTCTGACCATTCCTCAGGTGCCCTTCCATCTGGCGTCTTCACAAAATCCATCAACTCAGACACAATGACCCGAGAGACTCAGGCAGCATCGCTAAGCACCGTCCACACTCTGCGGGCACATCCCGGCAGGCTGGTCTACCCTCAGCTCTGCCTGCCTGCCCCACAGGACCAGCAGTGAGCACCCTCTACTGGTTGTGCTATGTCTGAGCAGCTGTCCTAACAACGATCCTAACAGGTGCGATTTACTCTCCTTCTAAAAGAGAGATGCCTGCCCAGCCATGGTGGCTCAGTGGTTGAGCGTCGACGTATGAACCAGGAGGTCACAGTCGTATTTTTGGTCAGGGCACATGTCCAGCAGGGGCATGCAGGAGGCAGCAATCAATTATTCTCTCTCATCATTGAGGTTTCTATCTCTCTCTCCCTCTCCCTTCCTCTCTGAAATCAATAAAAAATATATATTTAAAAATGAGAGAGAGAGAGATACCTAATCAGGGAAAAGAGAAGCAAATTTCTAAATTAATTATGCTAAAAAGATTATATTTAAAAATTATAGATACTTATA
Organism: Myotis lucifugus; assembly: GCF_000147115.1. NCBI lineage: Eukaryota > Metazoa > Chordata > Mammalia > Chiroptera > Vespertilionidae > Myotis > Myotis lucifugus. Next base: position 435,048 of record NW_005871443.1, on the reverse strand, counting down.
TAAATAAATTGACCAGCAGTTAACACCAATGACTGTGGCATTCTTCACTTCTGACCTGAGACTCCCAGCTGAGACCATGAGGCCAACAGACAACCTTCTACCTACTTGTCATTAGAAATGCTGCAGTCGATGACGGTCTTCTTGCTGGTGTTCACAATGATGAAAGGCAGGTGGATGACAGAGTTGGGCGGAGGTGGCCGGTTGGCCTGCTGCTCTGCCTGGCGGTTTCTCTGCACCAGATTCTTGAAGGCAATTTGCTAAAAAAAATGAGCAATCAACACATGACTCATATCAGTCGCCACCAAACCTAACACCTTCTCCCCAGGCATCCTCAAAAACCCTCCCTGGGCCCTACAAGACAGCAAGAGGGTCTGGGCTCACCTTTGGAGATCAGAGAAAACAACTGAGGGGCTGAAGGCCCAGGTGAGCTGCCCAGCAAAGAAATGCATCCTAAAAAACCAAATCCCCCGAGAACTGAGATGCCGAGACCCACACTCACACCATTTAGACAGAAACACCCTCGAAGAGAAGGATGAGGAGAAATGCATCCATTCTGGAGGTTATGGTCCGCCCACCCCTGTCTGGGGAGGGGTCTGCAAGTGTCCACGCCTGTCCCATCCACGTGTCACGCCTTAGAAGGCAGACATTCAGTTGTGGACCTGTAGCTTCGCGGGAAAGCAGAAACGCTCGATGGACCTGCTGGTAAAGGGTGTCTCCTCCGGGGACATGAGTCCTTATTTGAGGCCTAAAGCCAGAAAGCCAGGGCCTCAGGCCCTGAAATGACATTTACCTTCAAGATAATTTTCTTGCTGTTAATGTAAAGCCAGGAGGATTCCCTCCCTTCCCAGCCAGCCTTCTGCCGAGCTGCCCAGCACTGGGACCAGGAGCTCCAGGCTTAGTGGGAGAGAGGCAGCGACTTGGATTTTTTTTAAGTAGCTATGATGTGCTATGGATGCAGAAAAAGAAAACAATTCATTCTGGAGGGGACAACTGAGTGGAAGAACTTGGAAGTTCAGAGGGGCCACTGCCTGGGGCAACCTCCTGTCCCAGCAGAATCCGTGACCATTTATTTGCTCTTCCATTTCCCAAGTCCCCTCTGCCCCGCATCCCTGGCTGTGACCACTTCTACCCCTGCCAAAGCACCCCTTCAGCTGGCCCCCCTCTTTTGAGGGCAATGGAGTAACCCAGAGTACAGTAAGGCCTCCCCATGCTGAGCGTGCCTGGCCTGGGCGAGGCACACACCCTTTGCAGTGGACCCTGGGCTCGCTGGACGCTGGGACAGATGTACCAAGCCTCACAGTGATCCCTCCTGGACTTGTCCCATGTTCTGAGATCACCAACCTCAACTGCTAGGCCTGTCCTCAGACCCCACCCCCAGCCCCAAGGGTCTCGCTACCACAGCTTCTAATACCCCTGACCCTCTGGTTTTTGGACACATGTTCCCAAGGCTCCACAGTGGCCTCCAATCTGACCACAAGGCCCATGGCCTTGCTGCCCTTGGGGTCCACAAATATCTCAATAAATTGCTGCTAAGCCATCCTTCCCTTTACTGACCAATCACCACTTCTGCTGGCTGCTGGCCCCGTGCCCCAGGCAGCGACCCCAGCACTGTGCTGCCTCAGTCTAGGGACCAGCCAGTCCCCCTCCACCAAGATCCTTACACATGTGTTTGAGTATTTGCTTCTAACCCAGAACATGCATCCTCAGGACCCTACAGGGGTGGGGCTGATGCTCAGGGATCTCTCTGCAGGCCCAGGGGATGCCCACACAGCTCACTGTCCGCCTACGTCTGAGAGGACAGGACATGGGCACATGGACACCTGTTCTCTGACCATGTGTGCTCACCTCTGACCAGAAACTGCCACCTCAGGCTCACTCTGCATCTCACACCCCTGGTCTGGGGTCTGGTACTCAGGGCACACTTTACACACCCCCCAGAGAATTTGTACACGCTCCCTTCCTGAGGGGCTATCACTCCTGCCATTTGGACACTCTGTGACAAGTGATGCACTCACTCATGGTCACACTCACACATGCATGCATGCTCATACATGTGCTCTTACATGCTCGCATACTCTCACAAGCATGCACACACTCACGCTCACACAATCTGTGGCCACAAAGCCCATGTTCACGATCATTCGTATCAACGACACGAGCCCAGTGAATATTTATGAAATTCATGAAATTCACATCCAAAACCTCAAAGCAGATATTTTATTCACCATGTAGGAATAGAATGAATTGCAAGTTACTAAAGACATTAAAATTACCTTGCCTCCAAAGATAAGCCTTTCATTACCTGTAGAATAAGTTCTTGAAGTTGAGACTGTTTCTGTTTTATTCTTTCAAGTCTTCTTTGTCTCTCTACCTTCAAAAACAAACCACCAATACGAGAAGTCATCACAATTGGTTTAATACAGCAGAGTTTAAAGCCCGTATCAACACAAGGTCACCCAAGCAGGCTCTTGAAGAATGTGTTCACCCTGAATCTAATGATGGAAAGCAGACCAATCTAGAGCATGGTACATGAGACAAGACACAGGCAAGTTTTTCTTCAATCCAAAATCTGCATACTTTTCTCCCGTCTTCTCTCACTTTCTGCATATGGCTATAGTATATTTTTAAAATCCGGGTCCTGACAGGATAGCTCAATTGGTTCAAGCGTTATCCCTATATGCCAAGGTTTCGGGTTTGATCCCCAGTCAGGGCACATACAAGAATCAACCAATGAGTGCATAAGTAATTGGAACAACAAATCAGTGTTTCCACCTCTCTCTCTCTCTCTCAACTCAATATATAAATTTTTTCTAATTATTAAAAATCCCCAAAGTTAGGATTCAGAACTGACCTACACTAGAGTTCACTGCCCTCACTGGTCCGACCACCTCCCCACCCACAGTGAGGGTCTGCAGAGCCCACACAGACGGGACAGCCCACCAACGTCAGAGACCCTGGGAAAGCAGGACAAACCTGTCCACCTGGTCCAGGCCAGGCACAGAGAGCGTAAGACCCTTAGCAGCACCAAGGCTACAGACAAAAATGCCTACTTTGGAGGAATGATTCTACCTGGACACACGAGCACAAAAGGTTAGCTGTGTACCTCTAAATTCTGACATTCCTGAGCTGAGTTGGTGGGCAGACCAATCCATTTGATTTCCTTCTTCTCCTTGGAGATGATGTTCATGGCCATCAGCACATTTAAGGCATCATAGACTCGCCGTCTTATGTTCTTCTGATCATAAGCCTAGGGAAGGGGAAGCAGGAGTTTTCCACACGCTCCAGGACAGCTCACAGATCAACGTTACACGTTAGACCCTGAACTCAAGGAAGTGCACTGACAATCTGCTGCGTGTCATACAAGCCCACTGCAGCAGCCGGCACCACTCCTAACCCATCCTCACGGAACCAGCCGGGCCAGGCCAGGGGGCATTTCTGCAGGGGGAGGTTGCCCGGCAGGCAGAGCCAGAACCACACACAAAATCATTTAGGGATCATGGGGCATCATATCTGCAAATGGGTCAGGAAAAATTCCTTTGTACTGTTCTCGGACCTCTCTGTACATCCGAAGGTGTCTCAAATAATAACTCGGTGGGCTGTGCAGTGCTGGGGTGCCTGTAACTCCTGGCCGCCCCGTACCCACACCACACAAACTTACGGATTCGTTTGGTAAGATGTGGTTATCGGCGGCACTGAACTCTGCGACCAGCTCGTCGGCCACCTCATTATAGGACGTGGTTCCCTTCCTCTGCACCTTCTCACAGACCTTCATGGAGAAGTGCCTCAGGCCCTTACCGTTCTTCTCGCCTTTCCTGTTGCGTTTCCTTCAAAAATACAAAGGAGAAGTAATGCCCTTAGCATTCGTAGAGGCAGCACTGAATTAAGACACGTTTACCTTAAGGGGCTAGCAACCTACACAGGGGCCCGAGTCCCGCGGGTGCTGGAGCTCACGCCACAGACCGCAGGGGAACCTGGCTCCGTCTCCGAAGGGCACACTCGGCACCACCAGTGGGTGTCCGACGTCTCCTTTCTTTCTTCAGAGGCCAGACCTCACGCCTGTATCTTCAACTCTCAGGGAAGATGGGGCGGACGCCCACAGGGGTGGGACCCAGTACCTATCTGATGGGTATCAATACACTAAACACTGCTTCTTCAAACAATGTCCGTCAACATCAGGAATTATGAAAATTTTACTGCAAATTTAGGGCTTTTTAGGGCAAATTTAAGCTAACAGACAAGGGGAGTGCTGAAGACCGGAGTGTGCTTCCGATTAGGAGTGAGCCCAAATGTGTGAACTTTCAGTCACCACGTTAAGGAAAGGGCAGTTCTGAGTTTCTAACTGGATGACTTTGGGGACTGATGATTTTTGCTTGAGAACCAAAATAGACATGATTTTATAGCTTTGTCTCTTTGTTAGTTTTTAAAGAAAGTCGCAAAGCTGACCTTCAAATAAAACTGTTCTCAAATTGGTTTGCTTTAGTGGAAGAAAGGATCAAAGTGACAGTGTGGTGGGGCCGTCCGGTGGGACCAGCGCCATGAAAAGGCAGCTCCATGTGGCTGCAGCGGGTGAAGCTGCTGTGAGTCCATCACATTTACACGTCATCCCCTGAAAGTTACTTTCCAGTGCAGACAAGGGAAAGTGCCAGGGTTACACTGTGCTGAAGGTCAGCTCCCTCCTCTTCTTCCCCCAAAAGCTGACCACACCTTAGAGTGTAGCATAGCCATCATCCCAACTACAAGGGGGCAGCTCTCCCGCCCGTCACAGTATAACCATCACCCCAAAACTACTAGGGGCAGCTCTCCCGCCCTCCACAATATAACCATCACCCCAAAACTACTAGGGGCAGCTCTCCCGCCCTCCACAATATAACCATCACCCCAAAACTACAGGGGGCAGCTCTCCCGCCCTCCACAATATAACCATCACCCCAAAACTACAGGGGGCAGCTCTCCCGCCCTCCACAATATAACCATCACCCCAAAACTACAGGGGGGCAGCTCTTCTGCCGTTTACAGTATAACCATCACCCCAAAACTACAGGGGAGAGGCTCTCCCGCAGCCTGACCTCCTTTACGAGGAAAAGCGTGCCTTGACTACACATCTCTTCTGGGCACACATTGGACATTTAAAATCCTCTGGCGTGACAATCAGCCCCTACGGCCACAGAGAGCTAGGGGGTTACAATTCTAGGCAATGTGCTCACCCGGCAGACCAAGGTGAGGGGTCTGAAGGCTGGTTCTGTGAGACAAAGTGAGTGTTAGGGGTGTGTGGGCTTCCTACCACGATAGTGTTTGGCGCTGCAGGTCTCTGAGGCGTACCAATTACCTACAGTCAAAAAAGACAATTCAGAACACAATCAGAAATCTCCCACATACGACGCTGCCATTTTATCATTTCTCATTACCTACAGCCGCTGTTGAATGGCAAGAGAGAACAATGTGAGTAACCCAACAGACGACCCTTTGAACTATGACGATATGGCCACGCTACTCTGAACGTGTCTTTATTTCCCTTCATCAACCTCAGGCATCTTCTCTAGTTACACAACAGCAGCAGGAAACATCAGGCAGCACAAACAAGCCAGCAGAACAGCGTGCACCTCCGGGGCAGGTGCATTTAGCCGTGAGGCGTGTAAATCACATGTCCCAGGTACAGAATTCTGGGGGGGACTCAGCACATTTCTATTTCCCCTCTTTTACTTCCCTTTTAATGATATAGATAAGGATAAAAATCTGTCCTTCAGGGGCGCTAAAATGAGGCCAAAACCAGAAAACAGCTCTCAGAAGAAAAGGAACACAGGGTGACTCTGTGGCGCCTTTAGCTTGTCTGAGTGCGGGAAGCCCATCCCAATGGTGGTTTTGTGGGGGGAACCAAGCACCCCAAAGAGCACAGAGCAGGGGAAAGGGAAACGATCAGCATTGGGAACAAAGGCAAGGGGTCTCAATGCCCACAGCACAGCCTGGGACAAGCCCATGTCTTGGGGTGGCAGGGCCAACATGCCCCTCATCGGCTGTCTGAGCACCCAACACCCATCTCTTCACCAAAGGAAGGGAAGCCTTGCTTCATCTTTTAACAAGCACTTAGAACGGTGGTCCTATCAATTAACATTAAAATATTAACTTGGGGGACATGCAGACATTGTACAGCCAAGTAAAATTCCCATTTTCTGGCAAATACTGTATGAATTCATTTATATGTGGAATCTAAAAAAATAAACCAAAAAACTTCAAGCTCAGAGGCTGGGGCGGGGGGGAGGTGAGCAAATGAATGAAAGGGGTCACAAGGTACAAGCTTCCAGCTATAAAATAAATGTCATGGGGTAATGTACAGCACAGTTAATAATGCTGCACTGCATATGTGAAAGATGCTAACAGATTTTGAAAGTTCTCATTACAAGAAAAAAATGTATAACTATATGTGATGACCAATATATAGACTTATTATGGTGACCATTTCATAGTGTATACAAATATCAAATCGTTATGTTGTACACCTGAAACTAATATACTGTTGTATGTCAATTATAGTTCAATAAGTAAAATCTAATTTCAATTTCTTCAAAGATACTGTTGCCTGACTCTCTCAAAACTGATAAACTGGCCCAGGAAATCATTCAAAAACACTTTCTGAGTTACTACACAGCAAAGCGCCTCACCAACCTGATGTCCCTGAACATGTTAACACCAGGCACCGAATGCTAGGGCAGCCTCAGAGGGTCAACTGTGGCCTGAGGGACTTGCTGTGGCTGCCGCCTGGCTATTTTAAGCTGGACGCTCCTTCTAGTCCCCTTCTTAGCGGGATAAGTGTGTTACCTGCAGTGGCCCCGGGGCAGCTGACCCGGCACTTTGTAAATTATCCCTAAGCCCAGGTCACCTGTCAATGATAATGATCCACAAAACACGGAAAGAAAGACAGCTCAAGTGAATGTCATTCTTTTCATTCACGTTTTCAATGACAAGCGCTTCATCACAGTGTTTTTCAAACTGTAGATCACCCTCACTCAAAAGCCATGAAGTCAAATAAATCAGTGAACTTTCTGAAAAAATTAAACAGGATAGAGAAGATACATCTCCCAGAGAGGAGGAATGCCTTGCGAAACTTTTGTTTCTGTTAAAAAGGTGCGTGCATTTACCATGTACGGGGCACTGGGTCACGGTGGGGAATGCACACCTGCTAAGGCCCGTGGTCCAGCTTGGGAAACATGGAGACCTGTCACTCACATTTTCCTGGACCCCGCTGGTTACATTCTCAGGAGAGTAGGGTTAGGATGCCACCACACCGCACGTGGGCGGGCACCAGCAAGACTTACTGGCCGCACGTGCTGCAGCTCCGCTCAGAAGAGGGCTACCTAACTTCAGGGTCAGTGCCCCACCGGACACTCGGGCTGGGCCCTGAGACCAATGCCCTCTCTATTGTCTTCTCCCTAACCTGCGTCTCTTCCTCAGACCAATTGTTCTGCAATGAGAACGGAAAGCCAGAGGGCCAGGCACACAGCAAGGGCTCAATAACTGCTCACTGTGCGAACAGCCTTCCTAAATGATAGGCTAGGTGAGCGAGGAGGGCTCCTTACACCCACTGGCATCACCCACATCTTCGTGGAGGAGTGGAGGCCAGCAGCACCTGCGGGTTTTCTCTCTTTGCTTTTTTATTTTCACTATTTTACATGGAGCTTTTGCCCTATGGGGAACACCTCCATCTGGGCTGTGAGCCGAACACCCAGACCACCGATTAGGTGATGTGGAAAGACCAAACAAGCCTCAGGTTACATTTCCACTCACATGAAGTTCAATGAAGTCTCACCTCTCATGTCAGAATCAGCCAGTCCTCTTTGTTTTTAATTCCTTGGTATATAACGTTTTAAGAGACATTGGCAAAGTATAGGCTTTAATTCACAGTCCTGGGGTTTTGCAAAGGATACATTACCACTACTATCTCCATCCAAAACAGCTTCATTCAAATCAGTGATTTAACTTTTGGACTGACAAAGTTTAGGGTGCACCAACAGAAAATCTCCCCGTTATTTTCTTCCCAACTATTTACACTTAATAAAAATAGAACTGTTCCTATAATTAATGAGTTACTCCCAAGCTAAATTCTGCTATAATATACAGTACTTTAAAATGTTAATTATAAATTAAAACATAAAATGGAATATTAGCTTATACCAAAAAGACATTTACTGAAAAACTACAATGTGCCAAATGTGTCTACATACTACTTTCTTTGAGAAAAAAAAAAAATCACAGCCATTTTGCTAAGCAAACATGGCCAAATTTTATTGAGGGGCTGACAGGGAGCAATTATATACCTGCCAAGGGTGATCACTCGGAAATGGGGGCCTGGGATGTGAACAAGCTCAGGTGGGTGGTAACACCCTTCTCTTCTCATGGGGGCGCATGGCCCAGGAGTAGGAATGACTTCAGCCTAACCAGAGTCATGGCGGGAAGAGGGGGAACTGTTCGGATGGGGGTGGGGGGGGACCAACATGGGCTAAGGGGCCCACACAGTCCCGGGAGAGCAGATCCACCTCTGGCCGCTCCCATGGAACTGGCAAGGGCGAGGACACACCTGTCACGCAGTACCCTGATAGCCTGCAGAGACCTAACCCCACGTGACCTGAACACGGACACCACCCTCGTTTCCCTGGCAGGTAACATCCACCCTAAGGAGCGCCAGAGCCAAGGTGCAGCCAGCCCCCACACAACTCCATGCCGCTCCACCTGAGCTCTCCATGGCACACCTAAGAAACCTGCAGGGCAGATCCAGGACCGGCAGGGAGCACGGAGAGACAGGACAAGCTGCCTGGCCTGGGCTGAGTCCCACCGTCCCCCGCACAGAGGGGAAGGCCAGCCAGCAGCAGAACACAGAAGCATGGGGGAGACCACCTGCGATCTCCGAGGAAGGCGACCGTCCTAGCATTGCGAGCATTCAACAGGAAACTGCGAAAGCAAACCTCACACTCCACACCCCAAGCTGGAACCTAAGGGTCACGGTCCCGAACCCACAAGCCCACCCTACCTGGGGCCCCTTACCACTTGCTGTGTAATGTTGACATTGGATGACTGTCCGAACGTTTTTGGCAAGAGCTGCTTCCCAAGCGTGTTTACTGTGGAGGGGTGAACAGCTACTAAGGACACAACACCTGCAACGCAAGGAAACGAGAGGTTAGTTCTTTGCTGAATTAAGGCTAATAGTGAGTTTCAGGTCAGTGATGCTTCTAATTAGAAAGTCCTTCCCCACTTTTATCATTTTAGATCTATGGATCAATAACACACACCTTTACTAGGCTCAACTCTCATTTAAGGGGGGCTGATGGACACAGCGGCTTGCTCTCCCTACAATTAGCCCCTCTATGGGGCCGGGGCTCAGGTGCCCACAGGCTTTATCACCAACCGGCCCCAAACCCCGGTCAGCCCATCTACAGAATGTGCTGGTGGGACTACAGGCTGTAGAGATAACAGCTCTTAAAAGCCTCTAATTCTATGACAATCACAGGACAGAATACGCTCAGGTGAGAGCTCCGATGACTTCCGGGCCTTTACCACGTGAGAAGAGGAGAGACTCCTGTTCGGGTCATGCCTCAAAACCCTTCCCTAAAGCAGACCAGCTGGGAGCCACCTTCATCTCGGGGTTTGGAAGTGGTGGTTCTGCGACCAGGCCTCACACGGGGCCGGCATGCCATTTTCCTTCATTTCCACCCAGCTCAGCATCAGGACGACCTCCAAATAACCAGTGAGGCATCGTCTTCAATGTAGCCTGGCCCAAAGTTTCACTGAACCCTTTACAATCCATGCATTTTAAAGAACAGACCTCTTCAAAATTCAATAACCAATGAATTTTGCTGCTACACAGAAACACATTAATTTCTTTTTAATAACCGAAATTGACCAGCTGACTAACCTGAATATCTAACCAACAGAAACATATTTATTTTCTGTAAATAAGTATCTGTTTTGAATTTTTTATGTTCCTCTAAAATAGAGATCTGCAGGGTGGGGCAAAAGTAGGTCTACAGTTGTGAGTACACGAAACACAGAGTTTGCTCTTGTATTATTATTATTATTATTATTATTAAGTACTAGAGGCCCAGTGCACAGGTTCCTGCACCGGTGGGGTCCATTGCACCGGTGCACAACTGGGGCCGGGAGGGACCACAGGAAGTGCTCCAGGGCGTGTCCAGCCTGTCTCGCCCAGTCCCCATGGGGCCTACTGATCGGAGCATCTGCCCCCTGGTGGTCAGTGCATGTCATAGCTGCCAGTCAAACAGCTGAACCATCAAACGGTCGCTTAGGCTTTTATATATATAGACTAGAGGCCCGGTGCACAAAAATTTGTGCACTCGGGGGGCGGGGGGGGAGGGGTCCCTCAGCCCAGCCTGTGCCCTCTCGCAGTCTGGGACCCCTCAGTGGATGACCACCCTGCTTAGGCCCGCTCCCTGGGGGATTGGGCCTAAGATGGCAATCAGACATCCCTCTGGCAGCCCAGCAGCCCTCAGGGGATGTCCACTTGCCAGCAGGGAGCAGGCCTAAACTGCAGTCGGACATCCTTAGCACTGCTGAGGAGGCAGGAGAGGCTCCCACCACCACCGCTGTACTGGCAGCCATCAGCCTGGCTTGTGGCTGAGCAGAGCTCCCCGCTGTGAGAGCGCACTGACCACCAGAGGGCAGCTCCTGCATTGAGTGTCTGCCCCTTGGTGGTCAGTGTGTGTCATAGTGACCAGTCATTCCCAGTCATTCTGCTGTTAGGGTCAGTTTGCATATTACCCTTTTACTACATAAGATAGAGGCCTGGTGCATGGGTGGGGGCCGGCTGGTTTGCCCTGCAGGGTGTCCCAGATCAGGGTGGGGGTCCCGCTTGGGTGCCTGGCCAGCCTGGATGAGGGGATGATGGCTGTTTGCAGCTGGTCACACCCCCTTCAGGGTGGGGGTCCCCACTGGGGCGCCTGGCCAGTCTGGGTGAGGGGCTGAGGGCCATTTTCAAGTTGGCGGGTGACTGAAGCTCCCAAACTCTCCTTTTTTTCTTTTTTTCTTTATTCTGAGATTTATTTACCTTCTATGGCTGTCACTGGAACTGAGAGCCAGCTTTAGCTCTGAGGCTCGGCTCCACCTCTGAGACCTCGGCTGCTGAAAGCAGGTATCTGGGTTTGTTTGGCTTCTATAATTGAAACACTGTTGCAGCTCCAGCTCTGAGGCCCGGCTGGCTGAAAGCAGGTTTCTGGGGTTTGTTTAGCTTCTATAATTGCAACATTGTTTCTTAGAGTGCAGCTCAGAGGCCAGCAGTGGCAGGCGGGGAACCTTGGCTTCCTCCATCACTGGAGCAAGCAAGCCTCCTGTTCGCTTCAGCTGCCTGGCTGCCGGCCGCCATCTTGGTTGGCAGTTAATCTGCATATCGCCCTGATTAGTCAATGGGAAGCGTGTCGGAGGTACGGTTACTTACCATGTTTGTCTATTATTAGATAGGACTAGAGGTCCGGTGCACGAAATTCGTGCACAGGGAGGCGGGGTGTCCCTTGGCCCAGCCTGCACCCTCTCCAATCTGGGACCCCTCGAGGGATGTCCGACTGCCCGTTCAGGCCCGATGAGGCCTAAAAGGGCAGATGGACATCCCTCTCACAATCCAGGACTGCTGGCTCCCAACCACTCACCTGCCTGCCTGCCTGATGGCCCCTAACCACTTCTGCCTGCCAGCCTGATCACTCCCTAACCACTCCCCTGCCAGCCTGATCAATGCCTAACTGCTCCCATGCCAATTGCCCCTAACTATCCTCCCCTGCAGGCCTGGTCCGCAACCCCAACTGCCCTCCCCTGCAGGCCTGGTCCCCCCCAACTGCCCTCCCCTACAGGCCTTGTCCCTCCCAACTGCCCTCCCCTGCAGGCCTGATCACCCCCAACTGCCCTCCGCTCCCCTTGGGCTTGTGTCGCTCCCAACTTCTCTCCCCTTTGGGACCGCGCGCTCCCAGCTTTTCTGCGCATTAGAGTGGAGGACCATTTGCTTACCTCCTCTATAGTATATATGATGACCTCATTTTCCATACCACTCTATATCCCACCTTATTCAAACCTTCTGAGGGATGTTAAGTATATGTTAAAATGTCATCCCAAGACTTAAAAAAAGGATTTCAATATTACACTTAGAATCCAAGTACAATGAAAAAGCTTAGTTTTCGGATACACGCATATAAGATGTTTAACTAATATCAAACGATATACTAAAGTGATGTCTATGTTATACAGAGGATTAAATGTAGAATTTGTTATAATATGTAAGCGATTCACACATGTGTCATTGAA
>NW_005871443.1:393959-422657 GCF_000147115.1 Myotis lucifugus | reverse complement strand
TCCCTCCCCTGCAGGCCTTGTCCCCCCCCCAACCAAACTTCCCTCCCCTACAGGCCTGGTCGCTCCCAACTGCTCTCCCTTTCAGACCTGGTCCCTCCCAACTGCCTTCCCCTGCAGGCCTGATCACCCACAACTGCCCTCCCCTGCTGGCCATCTTGTGTCCACATGGGGGGGGCCCATCTTGTGTCCACATGGGGGCAGCCATCCTGTGTATTGGAGTGGTGGTCAATTTGCATATTACCTCTTTATTATATAGGATTATATTATTTTCCATACAACCGTATATCTTAACAAAAGCAAACATTTTGAATATTGTTTTAGATATGTTAAAAATACTTCAAAAGACAAAAATAAAGTTATTCTATTTTACACTGAGATTTAAAGTACAATTAAATATATTATTTTTCAGATTCACACATATAGATTAATAACGAATAAGTTTCCAAAATACTAAATTGATTCATTGTAAGAGGTAAGATTAGTTTTGTTTTTGTTTTAATATGCAAGTGATTCTCTAATGTTCAGTGAATTTGAAGAAAGAAAAGAGATTACAGTCACTGCCAACATCAGCAGCTCAGGCAGTGCTTATGACATCATTGTTTTAAAGCTTACTTTGCACATCAAACTTACGGAAGTCAACGCATCAATAGACAGGCCCAGGCAGTCATCTTCTAGTGCTAGACCTGGTGCAGCCACACCTGCCGCCCACTACACGGCACAGCACATACCACCCCAGAACCACGGTTACTGTCTTTCCATAAAATAGCAAGCTCAGAGCCCCAATCTGGGACTCCCACTTTATGCCCCAGCCAGGGAAACGAGGAGTATTCTGGGGGTTTCAGGGCAACGGCAGATCTTCGAGGCAGAAGTGGGTGGGGCCAGGGCTCCCTTCTTCCATCTGCTTGCCGACACTATGTCGTTCTCACCAGGGTTTCTCCCTTGTGTTTTTATTGAGAAACTCTTCAAATATAAAGAACTGTTTTTGCAAACAGTCTTACTCCAGTACACCTAGAATTATTATTACCATTTTATTGTATTTGCTAAAGAGACTTGAGCAGTAGAGCTAACCTTACACTCCCAGACTGCCCCATCTCTCCCCGACCGGCCCCGCCTGCAAATATCACTGCTTGACGGATGCATTCAGTCCATTTCATACTGTCCACATATGAATCCAAGAAAAATGTCTGTGTGACCCTTTAAAATTTTAGAAAATGACATATATTCAAGGAATTCTGCCACTCTGTTTACACTGTTTTTGAGACTTACCCATAGAGAGATCTACTTGATTTCCTTCAATGCTGTAATGCTATTTCATCTATTTATACCTAGATGTCATACGAAAACACCCTCAGTATGTCACTACTAAAACACGGCAGTTAACTGGGGCCTCCCACTGCTGAGTAGGGGTTCCTCCCAGGCGTTTTCTCTCATGAAGATGGCCTTCTGTATTACAGGCTTCACCGCAGTACCTCCACATGGCTGTCCTGTGTGCACGCACGCACACACCCACATGCACCATAAACACATACACCACAAACACATGGCTGTCCTGTGTGCACGCACGCACACACCCACATGCACCATAAACACATACACCACAAACACACCACAAATATGTACACACACACACACACACACCACAAACACATACATGCAAACACACACACCACAAACGCACCACAAATACCACAAATATGTACACACACCACATGTACACACACCCCAGCATCTGGTGTTCCTCTCCTAGGCTTTTTCCAATTGTTGACTCAGTAAGACTTGTCACTTTTTGACAACCTCAAAAATAAAATGGTATTTCATTTTTTGTTTAATTTAGCGATAAAAATTAGAATGTTTAGCACGTTTTTCTAATAAAGACTGCTACACGCAATCTATTTATGGGGGGATTAACATTTCAGTTACAAGATAGGTTAAATTATAACAGTCTAGGAATCTACTAACTAGAAATAATATTGTTTCAACTGTAAAATGTACTACACAGCCTTTTATAAAGAAACTCCATAACAAAATATTTTCAAATATAACATTATACAATGGAGAATTCCTTTCTTGGCAAAAAATTGAGTTAAAAATATACATGGTCTGCCCTAGCTGGTTTGGCTCAGTGGCTAGAGCATCAGCCTGCGGACTGAAGGGTCCCAGGTTCGATTCCGGTCAAGGGCACATGCCCAAGTTGCGGGCTCGATCCCCAGTGTGGGGCATGCAGGAGGCGGCCAATCAATAATTCTCTCTCATCATTGATGTTTCTATCTCTCTCTCCCTCTCCCTGCCTCTCTGAAATCAATAAAAATATATATTTTTAAAAAAAGAACATACATGGTCTGATTGCTATAACCATTAAAAGAAAAAGAATTCTAAAAATAACTATATAAGCATATTTTTATAAATAGTAATCAAAGTCTATTATTACATACTGTATAGGTTTTTAAGATAAATTATGAAAACATATGGTTTAGTGTTTTCTTGGAAATAATTTTAACCAAACATCTTCAAGTTTTGGAATCTAATGTTTTAAGAGTTACTATTTTGCCACCGTGCTACGAATATTTTGTTATATTAACATGACTAGACCGTGGCGACCCTGCATGCTGCACCTTCACTGTCTGGCCCTGGATCAGCCACAACAGCCTCCTCCTCAGTTCTTGAGCACCGAGGAGGAGCCTCCTTCCTGGGCCATCACAGCAGCCACACCCGAGCCGCGCAGACATGCTGCTCATCAGCCAGGCAGGAAAACCAGGGAGAAATGGGCTCTGCAGGGGCTCCTCCGTGGATCCAGGCTGAGGTGTGCCACGCCCCAGGGCTGCGCTCTGGCTGCATCAGCTGGGTCAGCCCAGAACCCGCATCCCAGGTGACTTCCATGCGGCCTCACTGTGCAGCAGCCCTTCTGCTCCTTGGCCAGCATTTAACTGAAGAACGGTCATCACCTCATGCCCAGGAGCAAGGCCCACAGGGCAGGACGTCACTACCACGCTGTAAATGCCCTTTGGGTTAAAACACAGGACAGGAGGAGAGAACAGGCTGGTGCCTCTGTCCCACGTTCCCCGGAGGGCAGCCGTCCGAGGGGCAAACCAAAAGTTCCTCTGCTTCCTCCCACAACTGGGCTCCCCTCCCAACCACTACAGAGACCGGTTTGAATTTACGAGTGTGTGCAAGTGTGTATGTGTACGTGTGCACGTATGCGTGCATTTGGGAGGGTACAGTTAACACACCTCAAGAATTAGAAAATAACACTCAGGTTTCAGCCACACATCCCTGGTAAATTTTCATTTTCCTACCTCAGAACCCTAAAGCTGGAAAACAGCACTGAAGCAGGGAAAATGACATTCGTCCCAGGAGAATGCCCGCTCACCAGTTAGACAAAGACAACGATACAGGATGCAATGTTCTGGGTTAAACCAAGAGCACATGGAGATGGGCCCTACCTCCAGGAGCTGAAGACAGTGACCTACACGTGTCTAGCATAAGGGGCCTTAGAGCTCTTCAGAAAAAAGACAGGTTTATGTCACTAATCAATCAACAGGTATTAGAGCTCCCCACTAACAAGGTGCCAGGTAACAAAAGGTAGCATTAGAAACTGACAGAACAGCCCAGCTACAACAAACTGCAGTTACACACAGCATGAAGAGGATCGCCACACGTCTCAATGCATTGTGTGCATGGACACCGGGTGCAGAAAAGTGTTCCCAAAATAGGAAGTATGCACTTTAACATACATTTACATGTTTAACTGTACTCTCAGGTACAGCTGGGGTTTTTCTCAGTAAGCATATGTTATCTGGATAATAAATAAGTTTTCAGTTTGAAAAGGCAGGAAGCGTAATGAAGTGCAAACAGAGACCCAGAGTACAGAAAAAAGGGCACACTTGAGCTGTGGTCCAAGGTCAGGTCTGTGCAGGGGGCAGGCAGGGCACAGGCTGGCAGGAAGGGCTGTGTGGGCACCTGAGTGGTGGGGGAAGGCTGCCTGTGCACCATTACTGTTTGGCTGGAAAAAAAGACCCAAGCAAGAACCATGAGGAATAAAGTGAGAAGATCGGCCGGGCCTGGAACTCATCCAGGTCGAGGTGCAGGGTAGAGGCGGGGCCTTAGGCGACAGGCACCGCACCCCGGACAGACTCCTTCCAGCAGTGTGAGGCCACAGGCAAGAAGGGAGTAAGAGGAAAGACCGATTAGGACACATGAAGTTGAAAACACTGACGACATCACACATTAGTGAGGATGCGGAGCAACTGGAAGCAAAACAATGCAGCCACATATACATTTGCTATGTGACCTAGTTTCCACTCCTAAGCGTCTGCCCAAATCACAAAAACAAATGTGTGTGCAAAGACTCACACGGTGTTACAGCCGTGAGCAAACAATCGGAAGCAACCCAGATGGCTGTCACAACTAAAACTGCACACGGAAGTTACTGTCTAAAACTCTGCATCGGGGCTCTTGTCTTCAGGGCCTATGGATGCAAAGGCTGTGAGGTCAGTGCATTTTTCTGGGGAAAGTAGATTTTTGAGTCTCGCAGGGTGTTATGGCCAACTTTATGTGTCAGTTTGCCAAGGCACTTACTAGTCCTCAATTATCCCATCGAACACCAGCCTAGGGGCTGGCAGCTCTTTGTGGACATGGTGAGATCGACAAACATAGACTTTAGGTAAAGAAAAACACCTGGATAAACCATCTAACCCGCCGAGAGCCTTGAGAGCAAAACCTGAGGTTTCCCTGAGAAGGAGTTCCGCCTTGAGACTGCAGCCCCGGCTCCTGCCTGTTTCCAGGCTGCCGGCCTGCCCTGATGATTTCAGACCTGCCAGTCCCACAGCACAGAGGCTGGTGATTCCTTGAAACACACCTCCTTCATACACATGACGTGTTTTCCACCAACTCTGCCTCTCGAGAGAACTCTGGCTGGCACCGGGGTCTGGAAACACAGCAGCTTTAAGAAAAGGAGTGATCCAGGAGTAGGGTGGGCAGGGAGGCCGAGACTGGGAGTGGTGTGAGGATAGAACCCCAATGGGGCAAGAGTGGCAGGGCCCAGAGCAGGGGCACAGTAGGGCCCAGGTGCAAGGAAGTGAGTCAAAGCCAGAACTCCAATAGGAGCAGACGAGGAGGGAGCTGGATGCTGGGTCTGGCCTCATCTGAGGATGTCTCGGGCTCTTAGCCGAGGGCAGCGAGGTTCCCAGGAAGTGGCAGTAATCAGGCGCTGGCCTGCTCCTGAATTCCCGGTGGGTGGGCGTGAGAGCAATGGTGAGCTAGTCCCAGAGGTACAAGGTGCAGGAGGCGAGGCCAGTCCCTGCACTGGATGCCCCAGCCTCTCCTGGCCTGGGCCACAGCCTTCTCCTCAGGACCATCCCATCCTTACTACCGAAACCTCCACAGTGAGAACCAGCCCCTGCTCCTTCACTGTCACTCCAGAGAGACTGGCTCCCCAGGACATGCTGCTGACCACGCCCCTGGGCTCCGGAGAGCTGTGTGTGTGTGTGTGGGGGGGGGGGGGGGGGCCCCTTACTCACTGTGACCCCAAGCCTTTGCCAACTGCCCCATGGGAAGTGCCCACAGTGACCACTGAATCAAATGACACCCCAATGTGTTGCTCATGGGGCTCTCCAAGCTAATGAAATATACTAATAAAGAACCCAAAGCGAACAGTTCAAGTTAGTACCACACTGCTTAAAACTATCCTTAAACTCATGAACCAGAAGCAATAGGTGACGCTGCTGCTGAAAGCCTGTCCGTCAGTGCACAAGGGTGGCGGCCAGACAGCCTGGTCCTACTCTCTCCACATCCAAGCACCCACCGGCCAGAACAGCATGAACAGACAAATAGCTCCGCTTGTTAAAAGCTAATTCTCTGGAAGGAGCAGGAGAAACGTGGCGGCTCGGGGAGAGCTGCGGAGTGGGGTTGTGGAGACGTCACTGCTGTGAGGTAGAAGGGACAGGGAGGGGCCTTGGGAGAAGGAAGGAGCCCGGACCACCTGGAGGCTGCACTGGTCCCAGGACTGGGTCTGGACTCCACCACCCACGGGGCAACCAGGCGAGACTGGTCAGGAGGATGGGCGAGGCCTGGGCATGCTGTCAGGGGACTCCCAATGGCAGAGCAGCACAGCAAAGGCGAGTAGGGTGAGTGAGGCCGAAAAAATGAGCTGAAGAACACACAGGGTAAGATGAGGGGGCTGCAGAGAGGCTAGGCCGTGCCCGAGGGAGACACGAGGTATTTTAAACGCTGCAGGGAGCCAACACCAAAATATTTAGTAGAGTCAAGAAACTTATTTTCCATCCTTCCAATTCAATTCCTTGGCTCACAATTAAACTCAATAGGAAAGGAAAAGGAGACAGCCAGTGTGTGGTCACAAGTAAGCTTACTTGGAGAGAAATTCAAAACAAACATCAGAATGAAAGGCTTCCATCATTTCCAAGGGAGCAAAGTTTGTGGATTTTTTTCCCATTATTATTTCTGCTTCATCGCTTTAATAGAAAATGTCATGCCTCAAATGTCCGAAAAATTTTACATGTTCAATTACTTACACTGAATTTTTCACTCAAGCAATCTGTGAATGCCAAAAATTAGCTTCACAACATATCAAGATTAAAAAGTATGCCAACACCGAATCCCTCAGTGGGCCTCCATCCTCGGACAGAGGGAAAAGAAGTGCAGGGCACGCCCATGACATTCCAGCAGTGAAACCAGGAGAGCAGGCGTGAGCCTAGGCCTGGAGCAAGAGGAGATCAGTCAAGCCCTGGACAGGGTGCAGGCCAAGGGCCCGGGCAGCCAGCATGTGGCCGTGTGCACGAGCCTCCATGGGCATCTGAAGATAAGTCCCGATGCAACCGAGGGGGCAGGGTGTGAACCCACAACACACCAGACTTGCTCAGTCACACAGGGACCGAGCTTCCCGGGAGAGGGGAATGGATGAGGCAGGAGATGGCTGGGCTTCTGTCCAGTGCTCACCAGTAATGGATGGACAGACGTGAAGGGGCTGGGACACAGCGGGAAGACTGAGTGAGGGCCCAGCACCAGTTGCAAATCCCCAAGGCTATAGTAGGCATCAAAAGATCACTTATTAGGGCCTCGCTGTTAGAGTAAAAAGGTAATCTTATGTATGACAATCACTAGAAAAAGCAGAAAGAAGTAATCCTTAAACAGAAGCTAAGCCCTAACACTGCACAAGGCCTCTGGCCCCAGCCTGGCTGACACAGTGGAAGTGAGAGCTGGAGCCACACACCTGGACTTCATCCACCCCTGCAAGCAAAACCTCCTTAAGACAAACCAGGTCTCCCTCGGGTCTTCTCTGAGCAGCATTACAATGAGCTGCACCAAATGGGCTTGCTCGAACTTGATATCAAAGCTTTACAATCAGCCAAGCATCACACATCAACGCTTCAAAGGCACGCATCTTTGACGTGGATCCAGTAATTCCACGGCTACGACTTTACCTGAGGAAGTACCCAGCATGTTCAAATACACATTCTCAGAGGGAAACTGCAAACTGAGGGACCACTGGGAGGCGTGGCTTTAGCCGATCCTCCCTGAATTCTAGTGATGCAGAGCCACGCTGATCCCCAGAGAAATAACAAAGATACACACACAGACACTGACGTGGACTCTTGTTCGCAGTCTGAGGTGTGCCCCGCACCATGAGCCCTTGGGTTGAAGTTTGTGTCCATCTGCTTCAGTGCTGGCCACAGAGCAAAGCCTGGAGAGCACACTCCCAGCTCCACGCCATGAGGTGGACAGAACACAAGTGACCTGTGTTTTCTTCGTTTCACTTTTCCACATTTCCTGAATTTCTGCCAACAGTATGGGACTTACAAACCAAAATAAACTCAGCCACTGGTGTGTGTGTGTGTGCAGGTGGTGTGTCTGAGTGACTTCCGAACGCCACTCCTCCCAGTCCCTCCTGGGGGCTCCCAGGCAGGAGGGCTCCCAAGGTGGGTTTCCACAGCTGACAAGGGCTTTCCTAGCAGAGAAATTCACAAATACAGCAAACTTCACGCATTTATCAACAAACTCACATTTCCAAAGTTGGTGCCCTTACCTTTTCCAGGACTAAGGTTCTGGTCTATGAAGACCTTTAGTTCCCCGTTGGCTTCAATTAGACCGGCCTGAGAAAACAACAACAGTCATAATAAATACAACAGCTAACAGAGCGACAAAGCTGGTCTTTAACACACCATCCTTGTCAGAGGGAGGTATAAATAACATCACAAAATACAGTGTATACATGACGTGTTGTGGAACTGTGCACCTGAAACCTGTATAATTTTGTTAACCAGCGTCACCACAATAAATTCAAAGAAAAGGGGGGGAAAAAGGCAAAATGGTCACCACTACGCAAAGAACTGCAGAAAGCCATGGAGGGAAACACCCAGGTCCGCGTGTGGCGGCCTTAGCCCATGAGTTACTTATCTGATCAGCATAAAAAGGTCATTTGAAGATTTTACTCTTTAAAGCTTAGCCCTTGAGACAGTAATGAAATAATGTTTTTATTTCTTAAATGGCACATGTATTTTAAGTGGTAATGTCTGAGGCTGGCAAAGGCGTGGACGTGAAAGTAGATTTAACTATCTTGAAAGCAACCTGGTGATTCAGCCTGAGAATAGAACAAGGGCCCTGGAGTTGGTCAGAGCCTCAAAACAAAACAAAACAAAAAAAATGAAAACTGCTTCTTTTCATGACCCGGTAGTCACTGAATGTATTTTTGAAGCAAACCTTAACAGCTGCATGGAGCTTTGGTTCTTTTGTTTTTCTATGAGGGAACGTTTATTAAAGCTGGGGACAGTGAAACAAGGGCGGGCTTAGTACAGAAGAAGCAACAGGGGAGCCTAGGCTGGGCTGCCTTAGCTCTCTGGGAAGTCAGAGAAAAGAGGGCCTTAGGGACAGGACCAGAGGATTAGGCTGGGATGAGCTGCTGCTGCCCATTGCTCCCGTTTGCAAGTCTTGTGGGGTCCCTTAGAGTTTAGGAGATGCATGCCGGTGGGGGAAGGAGAGGGGGAGAGGGAAGGGGATGGTGTGGTGGTCGTGCTCCCCAGAGGGAATGTGCTGGTTCAAATGTCTTTATGTCATACTAGAGGCCCAGTGCATGAAATTTGTGCACTGCTGGGGGGTGGAGGGCAGGGGAGTGTCCCTCAGCCCGGCCTGCGCCCTCTTGCAGTCTGGGACCCCTTGGGGGATGTCTGCCTACCGGCTTAGGCCCGATTCCCCCAGAGATCAGGCCTAAGCTGGCAGTCAGACATCCCTCTCGCAGTCCGGGGCTTTCGCAGTCTGGGACCCCTCGCTCCTTACCACCCACCTGCAGTGGAGGCAGGAGAGGCTTCCGCCACCACCGCTGCGCTTGCCAGCCATGAGCGTGAGCCCAGCTTCTGGCTGAGCGGCGCTCCCCCTGTGGGAGCCCACTGACCACCAGGGGGCAGCTCCTGTGTCAAGCATCTGCCTCCTGGTGGTCAGTGCATGTCACAGTGACTGGTCATTCTGCTGTTTGGTTGATTTGCATATTAGGGTTTTATTATATAGGATAGGATGACTGACTGCAAACTGTCAAAGACAAATGGTTATGACCAAAATAGTTTATTTAGGTTTCCTGATCTTAGATAAGCACAACACTTTAAAAGTCCTTTCTGGAAGGAGCAAGAACCTTGGGAATATATGAACTACAGTGGCATCTGGTCAGCCAGGTGGCAAGTTGCTACAACAAAGCAGAATTGTTTTCAACAACTGAGCAGTTAAAGATATCATAGCGAGAAATACCAGAACAGGACAGGTCCACATATGACTAGCTTCCACATACGACTAATCTAAACCAGTTTCGATACGGATTCATCCTACTCTTAAATGCCGAGAGATACAGCACAACAGATTTTCCCAAATAACACCTAAAACCAAGCCTCTCCCCACCCCCTCACCCTCGCCACCAATAGACACCTTCTAATATGCTCTCTATGAAGGTGACAGAAATTATTTGGGGACTTGAAGGTGCACAGCTCCTCCGGACTGCTCTCCTTGAGAACAACAACGCCTGGTGCAGGGGAGACCTTGTAGCACTAACATCACTGGGCAAAGCCCCGCCTCAGCCCTTTAAGAACACTATACTAGAACCACTATGACATTGTGGAATCCAGGAGAAAAGCTGGTCTCTCGCAAACCCACACAAACTAATTCAGGTCCAGCGTCATCACCCAAAACCTACCCAGAATCACAGCTTCCGCCTTCGTAATGGTGCTTCTCTGAAACACCGCCCCCTTCATGGCGTATAAGCCCCAAAGGACAATTGAAAAACCTAACGAAGACCTCACTGGTGAAGTGTGACAAGAATCAACTAAGTATAATAGGAAATTACTGTCATCTTTCCTGAAAAAAATACCTCCCTATTGATTGGATTCATGTGTGGTCAACTTTAAGACACCCACTGAGTCCTGATACCTGGCCTGTCATCTGCAGAGAGGACCGCCCACTCCCCACATCTGCTCTGCTTCATTCCCAGGACACCCTCCCACCGGCTCCCCTGCCTGGGTGATTCTGAAGTCCCAGCCTCCACTGCCACTACCTGCAGACCGGGGACAGCAGCACCGGCCACACCTCCCTCACAGCTTCTACAAGAATCACAGCGTGACATGCAAACCTTTAAAAATCCACACACGGGTGACCAATCATGCTGGTCTGCCCAGGACCAAGGAAGTTCTGAGGGCTCCTGAGGTGCTGGTCTGCCGGTACTCAAAGCAGGAAAGGCCCAGGCCAGCTGCAAAGTTGTTACTGTGGACAGAAAGCCTTCAGAAACCTGCCCACCGACGACAGTGCTGGTGTAAACAAGACTTACGAGGTCCTGCGGCAAACCCGCCTTGGCCTCAGAGTCGCCACTCTCCTTGGTACGGAGCCCGCACGCCTGGACCGCACCCTGACCTGCTCAGTGTCTCCTCTCAGCACCCCAGGACTGCAGGGCGTGAGGCGTGTGGGCAGTGAACGAGGCCTGACCTGTCTCATCTCCACTCTTTCTTCAGACAGGAGGACAGTCCAAGGCCATGCAACATGCCGCGCCATTGGGAACACAATTATCAGCATGCGGATGTACTGAAATGAATCCCATTACAGCCCTCCTTGGGATTTTGCAAAGTGAAGTCACTCCGACAGGTTTACGGTTAGTACACAACTTCAGTCACACAACCACAGATACTGAATTAACAAAAATATTAGTTACCCATTGGATTTCTTCCTTACACCTGTAGCCCAGAGCTACGACCTGCAGGTACTTGATTATAAGCATCAAAACACAGGTTGTTTTTTGTTTTTTTAAAGGCATTACTGAAATTGCAATTAATTTTAAGATAAGTGCATTAGAATTATTTTCCTACAAAATGCTTATACTTAAGATGCCGCCCTGGCCAGTGTTGTTAAGTGTTAGAGCATCGGTCCATGCAACAAAGGGTCACAGGTTCAATTCCTGGTCAAAGGCATATGCCTGGGTTGCAGGTTCAATCCCCGGCCCCAGTTAGGGCGAATGTGAGAGGCAACCAATAGATGTGTCTCTCTCAAACTGCTAACTATATTAACATCCAAGCCAATAGCAAAGGTACTCATTTCCCATAACTATAGTTTTTTTAAGTTTCTATAATTAGCCTATTATGCTCATATTTAATGAAAATAAAAGTTGATTATTCTTATATTAGCTAATATTAATAGTAGCAATAACAAAGATTTAAAAAAATAGTGGCAATAAGAGTAAAACATATTACCAAAACATAATGCTGCTAGAAAAAACTGAACCAATTAAAAATGAAAACTAAAAAATTGAATACGATTATTTTACTTAATTTAGAACCTTACTTGCGCATACCATGTTCCAGGCTTTAGAAATGCAAACCAGTTTAACCTGTGACAGCCCCAAGAAGGGTGCTATGACCACACCACTTCACAAGTGGCCCAGCAGAGGACAGACCTAACCCACAGGCCAGCTCCCCACCACCACACTCTGATCCCCTCACTGGTCTCCTTCTTCCTGTCCTTCCTCTTTCTAAAACACACTCAACCATGACTGCCTCTCATCGCCCTAGGATAACGTACAAAGTCTTCGGCAAGACAGAGACCCCGAGACCAGAGACCACCTGCCCGCCCACACCCCGTTAGAAGGCCACCAGAAAGATAAAGCCTCGCTCCCGGACAGCAGGGCACAGCTCAGGGCGAGGGGGTAAAGAAAGGTGGTCTGAGCTGGTTGTTTACGTGGAAAGTGAGAAGGGTAGGGACAGTCAGCTGCCGGTGAGAGACCAGCAGGGCTGGACATTACCCAAGAGAACCAAAGTCCCCTCTTGGCACCCTCAGTTCTCACCGCCTTCCTCCAGGTGCAGTCCCCATGCTTCCTGCTACTTCCTGACTCTGTGCACTTTCTAAGTTACTATCCAGGTTACTAGTTATTCTTGCCACTAGACTATAAGACCTATAAGAGCAGGATGTTTGTATGGAAAGAAAACCACTGCAGCAAGGACCCCAAAGCCCAGACTGAGGAGGTCGAGCAGCCCAGAGGAGAGGTCGGCCCTTGAAGGGCCTCAGTCAGCATTTGGGCCTTAGGGCAGTGGTTCCCAACCTCCTTTTGGCCATGCCCCACCTAAGCATCTCTAAAATCCTGATGCCCCCTGTGACATATAATTATTCTTATTCAAACTCCTATTCATGTGGAGGAAGCCTAAAAGGCCATTAACTTGGTCTCACAAGCTTCCAAAGAACATGGCATCCATGAAAGAGAAATAAAAGAAGAAAAGGACAGCTGAAGTACTGAGGAAGCAATCACTAAGAAATTGTTATAAAAATAATAATATGAAGGGATATGAAAAAACAGCAAATAAAGTTTCAAAACATATAATAGAGAACTAAAATGCATAAATGTCACTATATATTTATATATTGTATATGAGGCCCCTAGAATCATAAGAAATGCAAAAAATTCACTGTTAATAACTTTCTCCAATTGCCCCCCTTAAAAATCAAATAGTCCCCCTGTGGGGCTGTGCCCCACATTGGGAACCACTACCTTAGGGTCATCTGGTGGCTTAATCTACAAAGGCGAGGTTAGATCTCAAAGACCAAGACTTCTGGCTTACTGGCGTGTGTGTGTGTGTGTGTGTGTGTGTGTGTATGTGTGTGTGTGAACGTGCGTGTGCGTGTGCGTGTGCATAAGCATGTGTGTCTGTCTCTTGTCTCTCCCTCTCCCTGCCTCACTCAGTCCCTCTGATAATGTGAACTTGCCCCATGGAGGGACCAACGTGCCCAGAAACAGGGTGACCCCCAGCCAAGAACCTTCAAGGGACGGAATCCTACCAACAACCAGGCAAGTGAGTGGATGCAGTCACCACCCCCCCAACACCTCAGGGTACAACACCTTAGCGTGTTGAGCTGGGGGGCCAGTGCAGCTACAGCCAGACTCCTGACCCACAGAAACCGCGGGTAACAATGTCGAAGCTCCAGGTTGCTACATGTTGGGTAACTGTTACAGAACCGACAAAGGAGAGTGGTAAGATGCTGGAGACCACACAGCTATCTCTCCTGAACTGTTCATGTGCTGGCCTGTTTCCGGTGTCAGCCACCTGCTGTGGGTTTGTCTTTGCTACGGAAAGAACATCATAGTGAAATTACAAAATAATGAGATATGAAGCACTATGCAAGAAAAAAAAAGCTGAGAGCCCAGCTGGTGTGGCTCAGTGGTTGAGCATCGACCCATGGACAAGAGGTTGCCGGCTCCATTCTAGGTCAGGGCACAAGCACGGGTTTGCCAGCTCAGTACCCAGTAGGGGGTGTGCAGGAGGCAGCCAATCGATGTTTCTCTCATTGATATTTCTATCTCTCTATCTCACACCTTTCCTCTCTCTCTAAAAATCAATGAAAACATCTTTTAAAAATCTGAGTTAGAGCTATGGTTCATCACATAAAAAAGTAGATTCCAAGTGAATAAAAGAATAAAGTGGAGCCGAAACCGGTTTGGCTCGGTGGATGGAGCGTCGGCCTGCGGACTGAGGGGTCCCGGGTTCGATTCCGGTCAAGGGCATGTACCTGGGTTGTGGGCACATCCCCAGTGGGAGATGTGCAGGAGGCAGCTGATCGATGTTTCTCTCTCATCGATGTTTCTGACTCTCTATCCCTCTCCCTTCCTCTCTGTAAAAAATCAATAAAATATATTTTTTTAAAAAAAAGATCTAAGGATGAGGAGGGAGATGAGGATGGAGGCAGAAAGCCATGGACCAGAGCTCAGGACCCCACGGAGCATCCATGGAAAAGTAACCAGGATGACAGCAAGAGACAACGGAGCAGAGCCCATGACCACAGAGCTGGCCCTGAGGCACAGGCCTGCGGAATCAGCTGGGGAGCAGAAAAGCAACAGTGTGGAGAAAACAATGACCAGGCAAGTGCCAATCCTTCCCCCACAAGAAACCGTGTCCTCAGGAGAAAATCTCAGGTCCATCAGTAAAGGGAAGAGGAAGAGGTAGGAGTTAAATTGACCAACGCCAGCAGACTCAGAGGAAAGGAAGAGGAACAGGTGTGGCAGACTGAGGGGGGGGCGGTGGGGGCGCGCGGGGAGGAGGGAGGCGGGAGGAAGGGATTTGCTTTTGGTGCCAAGAACAGGGGGTTGAGACTGCCAGGGTTTCTGAAATTCAAGTGAGACCCTGAGTTCTCTGCCAGGGGCCATGACACATTACAATCGTTCTTCTTCTCCATGATAAGCAAAATTGGGATTCAAAGGGGCAGCCTAGGTTAAATTCCGTTGTTGCTTTTTCTTTAGTTGGATTCGGAGCTCTCCAGTCTCTTCCGGCTCTGAAGTGCTAAGATTCTTCAGTTCCTCTGCAGTAGGGCCTCCTTCGGCCTCCTGCCTCCGCCACCACAGCCCACCTCTTCAGAGCGAAGTATAAATTAGCATTTCCATCCCACTCCTGCCCACCAAGCTGGACCTGAAGGTCAGTCAAATGCTGAATCACTTAACTATTATCCTCCACCCCACTCCAAATTGCACAGCGCAGGAACTGCCGCCTGCTCACGCCGAGGTGTGCGGTTCTGTTTCTCGCTGAATCCAGTATCTCACTCCCCAATTACAATCCTTCCTAGAAAGAAGCAGACTGAGCCACAGCATCTGCTCTTCTAATCCATAACCTGCCTCCTTCGGTCATCATCTCAACTCTTGCTTTTCGGCCAGAAAAATATTAAACCTATTCTAGAACAGGCACAAAAGTAAAACTGCCTGGAAGAAAACATTACATGGTTCCAAAACCATTTTTAACTATTTGCTTATGTCCCACTTTCTGGCATTGGTGGCAGATTTGCACTGGGTTAGCTCTGGAAAGCACGGACTGCGTTCTCTCACCTGCTGCATGGTGGACACTGTTCACCAGGACCTGATGGGGACACCTAACAGAGACTAGGATCTGATTTGTCAGGAAGCTGCTCCCTATTATTTCTTGTTCTTTATGACAAAGTCTGAACCAGCGAGCGGCTGCACTGAGCGCTTCTCTTAAACGAAGCCTGTGCTGTGTTTAACTGCCCCATGTCCGCCCTCCTCCTAGCCTCAGCCCCTAAAGGGGAAGCCATGGGTGTCAGAGGTGCTGCCCATCCAACCCTATTCCCCAGGGTGAGTCCCTGCTGCCCACCGCCCACAGGACTCCTCTAAATTCTAGCCACGGCAAGCTGCAGGTGGGATGGGCAGAAGTCTGCCTACAGAAAGACTGCAGTAGAGGCAGGGAACAGGGCCAAAACAGGCCGCGTGGTCCCGAACACTCAGTGGTGAGCCAGCGTCCTCTTCATGGCCTGTGGTCCCCCACACCTCGTCTCTGGCAGCCTATGACTCACTGAACCCCACCTCTGACAGCCTGCCTACTTCACTCCTGAGTTCAAGTCCTCACAAGGAGCCGACCCCCTCGATCACACTCGGAGTGAGGTCTACTCCCAGAGCTCTGATCAGACCAACTACTCAGGCCAAGAAGCATGTGTCAGAGGCCCAGGCCTGTGATGAACTCCAAATTTCTCCAAAGCCTCACGTTTTATTCTTCAGAACCCATCTAAGAGTTGCCGGGGCCAGGCCGAGCACGTGATGCATCTGGTCCTTTAATCTTTGCTTCCCTGAGAGAAGAGTATGCCTGTTACCTCATTTTATAGACGAGTCGCCAAGCCCTGGAGAAGATTCTGCCTGAGGTCACAGCACCGGAAGCGGCAGGGCTGGGACTCAGAAGCAGGCAGCGTCGGTCCACTCGAAACCACTGCCTTGGTCCTCACGCAGAAATCGTTTCCAGAACACCCACGGCCCTGCGGCTCTACATGCACTCGGCACCGAGGCCTGGGGTTTCTCCTGAGAGTAACACCACAGGAGGTAGAAACATCTTCTGCTCCTCTAATATATTGATTTTATTAGCTAATTTTAAAAGTAACAATACACTAATCTGACTTCTCCACTGGAAAATTTATTGCAGCATACTTTTTTCCCTTTTACAACAAACCTAACTCTCTTTTTAACAAAAACAAAGTCATCCAAGGCCGGGAGTTTGCACAAGGACCAGTGCTCCTCCACAACCCCCATGGAAGGCCCCAGAAGCCTGCAGGGTCCAGGGTCTGAAGGCTGCGCGGGGTCCGGGTGGGTAGATGGCAGGGGACGAACAACTGTGACAAGAACAGTACACCGCCACCATGGGCCCTTTCCCTTCCCGGGGGAGGCAGGGTTTCTAGGACCATGGTCCACACCTGCCCAGACCTCACTCCGACAAAGGCCTGTGAGGTGGGGCGGTCAGGGCCACTATCGTGGCACGAGAGGTCAGGCCTACAGTCATCACAGAAACCCACCGCCACACTACCCAGCTCCTATCCTCTCCATCCCCAAAGTCAGACTTGGTCGTGCAGCTCCCATAGGAGCCACTCTACAGTTTGTTAGGAAAAAGAAGGGGTTACATCCGTGGGGGGAAGGCGTCTCTACAGTCCCCACTTCCGGCCTGGAAATGCTCTGCAACACCGAAGTCTACAGACAGGATTTCTCCAGAGTTACAAAACCCCATGAGATTGTTCAATGTTGTGACTTCCCTCCTACCCAAGCTGTGTGGGTGTGGGTGGGTGTGTGTGTGTGTGTGTGTGTGTGTGTGTGTGTGTTTTGGGGGAGGGGGGAGGGGCACCTCAAGGCAGGAGAATGAAACACCCAACTATTCCATAGCCATCTTAACTCATAGGCTACCTATTTGGATACCATTAAGCAAACCACTATCTTTTATGCTGCACAGCATTTCAAACAAGGTATCTAAATTTAAAAAACAGATTTTTCAAAGGAACTGCTAAAGTTATAATAACTTCAAAAAATAAATAACGTCTTTATCTGGATTAATCTAAAAGTTCACCAGGTCAAAGGTAAGTGTGGCTTTTTAACTGACCCCCCCAAACTCAGCTATGAGACAAAGTTAGAGGTTGCACTCTCACATACATATCTCCCTCCTCATCCCACTTCCCTTCTCTGCAAAACAGGATTTAGGATCTATCAATATAGGTGGCATGAGACATTTTCACTCAAACCCTGATTTTTCTGAAAAGCAAATGAACCAACAGAAAAATAAGACCCATAGTAGGTACTCCAAGTCATTAATACTTTTAAACAAAGGAAGTAAGATATTATGCAACAGCTAAAAAGAGCTGATGGGCTATACTTAGGCTGCACTGTAATCATTTACCCAAGAAGCTACAAGAATACACACTACTACTGTGAACTGGAGCCTCAGAGTTTTGATCATTACACTGAATAATGATGAACAAATATATACTAATCACTCAAGTGAAGAAAAACATTAAAATTACCAAAATACTATCTGTATTTAATGTTAAAATCCAAGGCTTATATTGAGGTGATTTTATACTTATGATTCTCGCTGAATGACAAAAGCCAACAATTGTTAACATTTTGCTGTGAAATGAAAAACAAAACTTTAATATCCTTAATATATAAAGAGTGGATGCAAATAAACATGAAATAAACACCTGAATAAAGAAAATGAGCAGAGGGTATGTTCATCCATTCACAGTGAAACACTGTTTTAAAAGGAAAATATTCAACTTCTAAATAAAAAAATGCAAGCTAAAACAAAATGCCATTTAGTATTTCACCTACCCAATGAAGCAAGCCTGTGGGTTTGTAAATTATCACCTTATCGAATTCAATGTTGAAAAGAGAATGTTAAAATGGGCTCTCACCTACAATCTGATGGAAGTAAAAACTGGTACAATAATTTTGGAAAGTAATCTGGTAATCTCTCAAAGATACAGTGCATATACGTGCTGCATCACACACGTCCTCACACACCCACATCCATCCATGCACATTCATGCCTATCCAGGCACGGCCATAAACATCCACACAGAATTACACTTCCAAGAATTTATCCTAAGGTATCATCATGGATCTGGGCAAATCTGAGATTTAACTGGAAACCACTGGCATCCCCAACATTGGGAACTGAGGAATTAAGGTACATCAGGATGGAGTAAGGGTTGTGAAATTACTTGATATTCTCCACTCTCTTATAAGATGCTGATTTCTTTCAGGACTCTCAGGTAACCCACACATCTGTGCTCCAGAAAGTTCAGCAGCGTGCTATCCAACACTCAGATGTGCTCATTTCTAAAAATCTCTTTATGCCCCTCGTATGTTATTAAAAGCCTGGGGCAAGCAAGTAAGTGTTGGCAAGAATGTGGAGAAAAGGGAACCCTTGTGCATTGTTGGCGGGAATGCAGATTGGTACAGCCACTGTGGAAAGCAGTGTGAAGTTACCACAAAAAATTAAAAATGGAGCCCGGCCGGTGTTGCGCAGTGGTTGAGCGGTGACCTATGAACCAGAAGGCCACGGTTCGATTCCAAGTCAGGGCATGTGCCCGGATTACAGCCTCAATCCCCAGTAGGGGGCATGTAGCAGGCAGCGATCAATGATTCTCATCATTGATGTTTCTCTCTCTCCCTCTCCCTTCCTCTCTGAAACCAATAAAAATATTTCTTTTTAATTAAAAATGGAGCTGCCTATGCCCCAGCAATTCCACTTCTGGGAAGATATCCAAAGAAACCCAAAACACTAATTCGAAAGAATATATGCACCCTAAGTTCACTGCAGCGTTATTTACAATAGCCAAGATTTGGAAGCAGCCCAAGTGTCCATCAGTAGTGAGAGGATAAAACAGCTGTGGTCCATTTACACAATGGAATACTTACTACTCAGCAATAAAAAAGGAAATCTTACCCTTTGCGATGTTCTATAAGGGGACACCAGAGTGCACAATTCATGGATGGATCTGGAGAACATTATGCTAAGTGACAGAGAAAGCTAACATCATATGATTTCACGCATATGTGTAAACTAATGAATAAAATGATCTAACAAGCAAAATAGAGCAGACTCATAGAGAGCAGGCTAGGATGACAGCTCTCAGGCAGAGGGGGGCAGGGGGTGGGGCTGGGTGGGGGGATGCTGCAAAAAAGAAAAAAAGAGAAAAAACTCATGGACACAGACAACAGTATGGTGATTGCTGAAGGGATGGGGGTAGGGGGAGGTGGAGGAGGATAAAGGGGGAATAAATGGTGATGGGCAGAGACTTGACTTGGAGTGGTGAACTCAATACAGTATACAGATGATGTGTTGTGGAACTGTGCACCTGAAACCTGTATAATTTTGTTAACCAGCATAACCCCAATAAATCAAGGAAAAAGGGGGGGAAAAAGTCTGGGGAAAATGGCAACCAATCTAGAAGGTTGCATCAGTGTCTTTAAATGTCTTTTATGTTCTCCATCCATTTTACAGAAATCAGAACTGGATATTATGAGTACGGTTTATGTAGGAGACTCAGCAACAGTGGACCCATCACCTAGAAAGGACTTTCACTCTATAGGCAAAGGAGTGGGGAGGGAGTGAATACACGTTTGAATTTAAAACGACGTGTAAGGTATGCATCATTTTTTAAATATATATTTTTATTGATTTCAGAGAGGAAGGGAGAGGGAGAGAGATAGAAACATCAATGATGAGAGAGAGAATCATTGATTGGCTGCCTCCTGCACGCCCCCTACTGGGGATCGAGCCCGCAACCCTGGCATGTGCCCTTGACCAGAATCGAACCTGGGACCCTTCAGTCCGAGCAGGCTGACGCTCTATCCACTGAGCCAAACCAGCTAGGGCGGTATGCATCATTTTTATCATTTCCCATTTTAACTCACTTTTTCAAGAACTAACCATCTATAATTTCCCGACGTGTCAAATAAACGTATAGCTGCCAAAAATAACGTGGTTAAAAAAAAGTGACTGACTTGGGGAAATACTGACAATACATTTAAGAGAAAAGGGCCCTGACCAATTTGGCTCAGTGGATAGAGCGTCGGCCTGTGGACTAAAGGGTCCCAGGTTCGATTCCGGTCAAGGGCATGTACCTTGGTTTCGGGCACATCCCCAGTAGGGGGTGTGCAGGAGGCAGCTGATCGATGCTTCTCTCTCATCAATGTTTCTAACTCTCTAGCCCTCTCCCTTCCTCTCTGTAAAAAAATAAATAAAATATGTTTTTTTTTAAAAAAAGAGAAAAGGAAGATTAAATAGAACATACAGTACATTTACATCTTTATGAAACATGCCTTTATTAAATATGACTAAATAAAAATCCAACAGGAACATACTATAAAATACCAACAATTCATCTCAGATACTGGCTATTTTTTTCTTCTCTCTAAGTTTTGTACAATTAACATTACTTTTGTAACAGAAGAAATATTACTTGAACTTTTTCAGTACCTCAAACTCTCTACTCATGGAAATTCTGCTAAATGTACATTCCAATGATTGTGACAGAAAAGCTGGTTGGTGTGACAGGACTGTCATTGATTAAAAACAAAACTCACGGCTCATGCTGAGCTGCCACACACAACAACCTGGGAACGACGAGTTCCTCTGCAGAATGAACCATGAAGCAGGCCAGCACACCTGTCACCTGTCACCTGGGCAGGGGTGGCACAGGACAGAGCTGAGCTGGGGGGGCGGTGGAGACATCGAGCTCTGGAAACTGCCTGGTTTTCCGACTTTCAGGCAATGACCTCTGGGCTCTTGCCTAGCGGAGATAGTCACTGTCTCCTGTTCTTAGACCTTTGGGGATGTGATGTTATGTAAGGGACACCAGGGTGCACAGTTCAAGCATGTGTGTTAAGAGATGCTGCATTTTAGAACCTGAGGATGCAAAGTAGCTGCATTCATCCCATCAAACAAGCATTCCCTTTAAAACTGGATCGTGCAAAAACTGATGTTGATCAACAGGGTCCTAAGCTCAAACAACAGACCCTGACAAGAAGAGGTGAACACAACTCTTCATTCTAGAGGTTCCAAATCACCTGTGGCAGATCTGAACGGCACCCGTAAGCTGCAACAACTGAAAAGCTAGTCAGCTTCCAATACAAGTCCTCACGCAGAGTCGGGTCTGCAGGAGTCGCAGGCAGTCAGCAGGGATTTACTGACGGCCGACTCCTTTCCAGGCCAGGTGCCACGCAGACACAGCAGCCATACTATTTGTGGCTGATACCCTAATGGTAATCATTTGAGTTAGGAGGTGCCTGAGGGTCAGCCAAGGCCAACACCCCACATCCCAGATGACGTACATCCCAGAGGTCCTGTGCCCTCAGCAAGGATCCACAGGGTTATGAGAGGTGCAGGCCATATGCCACCTCTGACCCATTCCTGGTCGCTCTTCCCTAGAAATCCAGTCCCTCCTAAACAGTATGAAAATGCAGGCAAGAGAAGCCAGGTGTCAATGACAAATGAGAATTTCCTCATTGTTCTAACTGAAAAATATTAATTTATTAAATACCAAGAGAGAAGACCTCTTTGAAAAGGCGATGATGTGAGGAAAACATCATCTAGAAGTTACACAGCAAGTGAGGCTATGCATCAATACCACAGACGAATTTCCTAATTGTTTCACAACCAACTCTGAAGATAATTTTTTTTTTACACAGCAGAAGGACAAAGTTAAAAAAAAAAAAAGCTGATTATACGAGGGAAAAAGATATCCCTTTTATCTTTTGAGTTTTATACCAGGTGTTTGTATAATACCTCTTTTAAAGCAAGATGTTTCAGGGCAACACTTTTAATTAAGCTCTATCTTTCTGCTGTTTAATACCATCTCAGAGTTCTCCATTTTCATTCCACGTAGAGAAAAATTAACTCTAAAACATGAAAACCCTGTTGCAAAAACAAGCACACCATCATGGATTTCTTCTCTATTTAAACCTGAGTGACTCGGGCTAAACGTACCACCCTCTTAATCTCCAACGTGAAGCTGTTTCTTTATGAGGGCAGGCGAAAGAAAAGGCGGTACTAAATGACTGAATTAGTGTCCATTCCCAGAACTCACTGTATCAAAGACTGGCGGAAACAGCAGGTTATTGCCATGCCAGGTTTATTTCTTCAGCCCTGAATTTCATCACCGAGGTCTAGGTCTGCAAAACGATACTCAGGACATGTATTTTTAGATTAGCTCATTAGTCTCCTATTGGTATTAAACCAGGCCTCATTATAGCATCCCTCTAAAGCTTACATAGGATGCCTTTTTCGTTGGTCTCCAGCTCTCAATAATACAATTTAGGGATTTTTTTTTTTTTCTGAAACACAAGAGGACTCACAGAGCAGCTTTCAAACTGAGGCCCATCACTCTAGCTGGTTTGGCTCAGTGGATAAGGAGTCAGCCTATGGACTGAAGGGTCCCGGGTTTGATTTGATTCCGGTCAAGGACACATGCCCGGGTTTTGGGCTACATCCCCAGTAGGGGGCATGCAAGAGGCAGCCAATCAATAAGTCTCATCATTGATGTTTCTATCTCTCTCTACCTCTCCCTTCTTCTCTGGAATCAATAAAAATATATTAAAAACAAAAACAAAAAAAAACTGAGGCCCATGGACTGTGAATAAAAACCTACATGGCCACCCTCCCGGCCAGGAGCTGTCCCAGTACTGCCCCCACCTTAAGATCATGCTGGCATCTGCGGTGTCTTCCTCCCTCAGGAGGGCCTCTGGCCAAGAGCTCAGGGCTGGTGGCCTGGGGTCTGGGTCAGGACTCACTGGGCACACCAGGCTGTCCCTCTGCTCTCACACCTGCAATTCCTGGGGTGGGCCCAGGAATACCCACCACAGTCTGAACCTGCCACTCAACATCTCCTGGCAAAAGCACCCTGATAATTTAAAAAATCAACTATCTAGCTCTCTGCTCTTTACAAACCTTCGTGATACTGGACAAGGATGCGAATGCGATCTTTCCAGTGGGGATGGCGGTGACACTGTTCCTTCTCCTCCTCCTTCCCGGGGCCATGAGGAACTTCTGAAACTGGAAGCTGGGAACACAGGCTCTGCCTGTGACCTTGAGAAAGAACTTGAACCACGCTCTGGGCCACACTCCCTCACCCACTGACTCTTCTAGCTCCAGTTCTAAAAGAACTACGGCCGCTACGCAGGTCCTTTATCTTATAACTACAGTTTTCCAAATAGTAATAGCATCAAACTGCTCATGGGGATCTACAGATGGGAAAAAGATGGTGGGGAAGGGGAGCAGCCCAGGCAAGGACACACACAGGTGCCCACACATGAGCAGTCATGTCAGATGCCATCCACTTTCTACTTCACACAATTACAACCTTTAATACGAAGATCTAACTGTTATGACGTTTATATTTCCTTTAAAGTTTACTGTTGCCTTAGAAGCTTTCCTCAGTGCTGAAAATGTAATTGCACTCTCAACAAGGCAAACCTTCCCAATCATGACCTGTGCTCATGGGAACTGTGGTTGGCACAAAACAAAACTCACAGACACCTAATTTTATAAATCAATAAACAATAAACTACATTTTTCACCTATGAGGGTGACAAGACCCCATGATGGAGAGAACAGTCCCATGGCTGCGGGAACACAGGTCCACACAGTTCCAGGCAGTGACTGAAATGCATGCTGCCATGTCCTTTGACCTGCCATGATTCTCTCTACAGGAACTGAGAAAAAGATTCCAAGATGCACATCTAAGGATGGCCCCTGGGCTTCAGGTGTGAGAACAAGGGACAGCCTGCATGCGGCCAGTGAGTCCCAAAACACACATACACACAGGGCCACGGGGCAATGATGGAAGACCCCAGAGAAGTTTAATGACCAATCAGTATTCTTTTCCAGGCTGCACTAGCCCCCACCAGGATGTTGGCAAATACAAGAAGTGGCCCTCGGGCATCTCAGGCCTGGGGAAGGGACCACTGTCACTGTGTAGGCCAGTCCCCTCAGCAAGGACATTCTTGCCCAAATACCAATAGCAGCCAATATTTCTCTTACATTAAATTTCTGGACCTAACCCCCAAAATTGTTGCTAGTGGTCAATTTTGAGCGACCACGCTTGGGGTCGCTGTAACTTCCACAAAGTTTGTCCACGCTGCTGCACCTTCCCTTCTCTGCTTCCTCCTCCTCCACACCGCGTATGAATAGTGAATTTGAACTTTACCATCGGAATTCTTCACCTCAAGCACATGATAACTTAATTCAAATAAGCGAAAGTTGAAGGCAAGAGTGAAGGCTCTGATGGCCTGTGGCCTGCTCTCATCTTTGCTTCTCAGGCCAGGCTGGCTGGCTTCACCGAGACTGGCAGGAGTGGGCGTCTCGGGTCCTCGAGCAGCCTGGGCTTCTTCCACCCTCACGCCACACCTCCCCAGCACCATCTCCCTCCTCTGTCTGACCAGAGTAAAACCAGAGAAGCAGGAGGACAGGCAGGGCTCACCGTGAGGACGCCTAGCGGCAGCCCACTCATCCCTGCCATTTTAAACACACATCCTAGCACACCTCCCGCTGAAGAGGCACACTCTTGAAATGAAATGTTAGCTCCTAATCACCAAGGAATCAGACTCATTTCCCGATATTTCTGGGAAATGTGGGGTTTTTCTAAACAAAGGAATTGCAGTGTTTTGTCTAAATATCTTTTTTAAAAATACACAAGTATTTAATCTGTGTTCTTGAAACAGAAGACATAAGGTTTACAATTGGTGCCAGAGTACAATATGGGAGCCCCACTTCCATGCTCTTCCCTGATCCCCACACACCACTTTAGCTCTCTTCCTCATCCTCTGATTTCAGTGAAGACGGCACTGCTCTCCTGAGAGGCCCCCAACACCTGGCCCCGCCACTCGGCTGTATCCCACCAACTGCAAGCTTGGTGAGAAGCTCACTGCCGGACACAGGCACTCAACAATGGCAACAACGGATGCGTGAACCGAGGAGCGCAGGTGACCATGACTTCGGGTGTCTCCACCTCTAGCCCACACACCAAGAACTGAGGCAGATGAAATACCCACAGGAACCAGTGGGCCAGGCTCGTGTACAAGTCTAATCTGAGGTGCATCTACAACAGGACAGGAGAAAAGCTCCAAGTCTTTCCAAAAGACCAGTTGGCATCGGGCCCCTTAGACCAAAGACACTGTTCAGCAGGTTAACCTGCAACAGTCGTCCGTGCCCAGACAACCCCCCACGGGCCTAGTGTAGTGCAGCTCACCTGTCAGGACAGTCATGCTGCCCCCTGACCTGCTGCCCCTCTGCAGGCCCTGCCAGCCCAGCCCTTCACGTCCAGTCAATGGGCTCACTCCTGCCCAGCCATTTCCCTGGCTACATCCCTAAGACCTGCTGGTCGCCCTGGACCTCCACTGGACATAGGAAGCTGCCACACCGTTTTTCCTCACCCTCCTCACCAAAATCTGACAGGCTGACCCCTCAAGTCTCCTAAGTTTGTCCTCCTCTGTGACCCCCAAAACCTAACTCCAGCCCCCTTCCAGTCTCCCTGAGCCCCAACAGCCTCCCATGGAGCCCCCAGAGCTCTGCAAACCTGGGGTCATAGCCCACCCCCTTCAACCCAAAAGGCTCGGCTCCCACCTGGGATTTTGATCTTACACCTAAGAAAAACTGAAACACCACTGCTTAATTAAATTAACTACTTCTCCTTTCCCCTGCAGCACGGCTGCCAAAGTCATCTTTCCAAACTCAAATGCCACTCGCCTACTTAAAAAAAATAAGGTTAACTAGAGAAAAGGCCAAAGGAAAGTAAATGCCCTTACTTGACCACAGTCTCCATTTCCAGCTTGGTCCAGCAGCCCGGGTGGAACCTGGCTGCAGCCACTCCTGACATCACCCAGCTCTCAGGACAGGGAAGGCCACTTCCCCTCTGTTTCTCCCCTCGCTGTTTCTCAGCCTGAACTACATACCCCATTATCATCAGAGCGCCCAGGACCAAACATCAGCTCCAGGGGAACCACCCCACAACCCAGCCATTAGGCAGCCCTCAGCTGTCCCGCACTTCCCAGGGCTGCTTCTCCAAAAGAGAGTGAACGTCAGAAAAGGCTGTTGATGAGCCTTTCTCCCTGCACCCAGATGGCAGGGGCCGTGACTGTCTCTTTACACCCTCCAGAGGCCAACAAGGCGTCAAGGAGAGTCTCCCCTCTCCTCTAGTCGTTAATAAAAAAGAACAGGTAAACTGGGTTCCCTGAAGCACACAACCCCAGAATTGCACGCGCTCTTACAGAGGCACTGGGGTCCAGCGGCACCCTCTGAAAGATGCCACATTAACTTGCTCCTGGGCACATACGAACCTCTCTTGCCTCTCTGGGGAATACATGGGCAAATGCAATTAGAGATGATAAAAATCAAGCTAACGTGATATACGGATTACGACTTCAACTTAAAACACAGTGCCCAGGATGCAACTGTGTGTTCATACCAGGTACACACTCTCCACCAAATCAAACCCAGCGCTGGAAGACAGGAGCCCAGCGTGAGAGCACGCCCAACGTCGGTGAGAGCATGGGGCGCTCTCGGGCAGACTTCTCAGAGACTATTAAAACCTCCGAAACGACGAAAAGGCATAATGCCTATTATTGGTTCCACAGATCTGGACACATTTTGACTTCCTCTAGCTGTGTTTCAGGTAGATGTAGTGCACCTGAGCTGCAGTTCCACCTCTGTGCAATAAATCAGTAAACAAACAAACAGCCTCTTCTCACTAATGTTTACAGGACCATGCATTCTAAGAAACACTGAAGGACAGAACTGGGGTTTCAGTGACTTTAACTGACTATATTACAAAGTGTAGTAAGAACTACGGAACCAATAAAACGGACTATGTTTTTAGACCTAAAGCCAATTTCTTGGAACAAGTTAAAAAAAAAAAAATCATTGAATATATTCTATTGTTTCATGACAAATACAAAGCAAATTTTTTACATTTCATTAATCACCAAATTCCATTTTTCTGAGGAAAAAATGTGGCCAAAACTGGGTGGGTTTTAAACAGCAGGAGTACTTTGTTGATCAAAGCTGAATTAACTTCCTGCACTCTCCACAAAGCAGGTACACAGGGGCATTCTGCACACAACCAGTCCCCCCTGGTCCCCGCCCTCCATCTCACTGAATTCAGGGTGGCCTTCAACAAAGATATTCAAATTTCTAAGTTAATACAGTCTGAAGAGATGAAGGAAAAGTCAGATGATATCATTTTAGCCTCATGCACCATCTGTCATTGGTGCCAAGGCTGCAAAACCCAGGTGTAGAAGCAAATCACACACATCTCTGCAAAAGCTATGAGAGTTATTTCATCTCTTTCACTTTTATCCCGTATTATTTGCTTTAAAAGTCTGGTACTAAACAGCACTGCAGTTTGTGTTGTCATTCTAAAATAAAGTGGGAAAACTACAAAGAATGGAGGCAAATATCTGTCTGTAAAACCAAGCAAATATACTTACATCTTTTGCCATGTTATCAGATCCGTGAAATCAATGCTATAAATGTTCACCCTCCAGAGAAGAAAAATGATTTTTCTGAAGGAAGGAAAAACAGAAATGAGTAAGAATGAGAAAAGAAGTTAATAAAATATCAACGTTTTCCCCAGTACCAGCACCAACCATCCTGACTGCCTCTGCAGGTAGCAGGCACTTTCCTTTCTAAACCCACACTCCATCCTCAAAGCGCAGCTGGAAAAAAAAAAACCCACACCTGGGATTTTTGAAAGTCATCTAAATGAACGAAAATGCATCCAACACCAGGATGCCCAGTCCCGCTCCCTGCAGACCCCCGTCCACCCCGAAGCCCACACAAAGACTCCGGCACGGCACCCGGTCGGGCCTGGGACCCAGCCTGCGCACCCAGGGCGCAGCTGGGGACCCCTTGCCAACGCCTGAAAGCAGCCCCTCTGTCCCTGCGCAAAAGCGCACCCCAAGGAGCGCCCGGGTCCCGCTGGCTCGATCCCCTCGCCCACTCGGCCGGCCGGTAACTCTGACAGGTGGGCTTCCGGGGTCCGGCCTCCGGCCTGTCACTAGGCCGCGGCCGCCTCGCCGCGAGCGCCTCCCGCGCGCCGGAACCGGCAGTCGGGCAGGCCAAGTCGGGGTCAGCGCCGCCCCCACGCACCCCGGACCCCCAGACCCCGTGCGCCCGGGCCAACCCCAATCCCCCCCGGGTGCAGGCGCCGGCGCTGCTGCTCCGCCGGAAGGCCACCTGCAGGCCCTGCCCGGGACCCGGGACCCCGACCCCACAGCCGGGTCACCTGGGAACCCCCGACGGCGGCGCCCAGGACTGGGGGCAGGAGGCGGAGAACCCGGAGAGGCGCGCACACGCGGCGGGGAAGGGGGACGGGGACTTGTGGGCGCCTCGCGTGTCCGCGCCCTTTCCGGGAACCCGGCCT
>NW_005871443.1:383666-393490 GCF_000147115.1 Myotis lucifugus | reverse complement strand
CGTGCGCGTGTGTGTGCGCGCGAGCGGAGATGGAGACCCAGGGACTGGCGCCGGGATGCGGCGTTGCGCGCGCGGGGGAGAGGAGCCAGTGCGGTGTGCACGTGTGCGCACACGGAGGACAGGGGCGGATGTGTGCACCTGTGCGCACACGGAGGACAGGGGCCCAGGTTGCGTGTGCATTTGTGCGCACAGGGGGCAGCGTGTGTGTACACTTGTGCGCACATGGGAAACGGATGAGAGTGTATGCACACGGGTGTGTGTGCACCTATGAGTATGCGCACATGGATGAGAGTGGGAGGCTGTGCGCATGTGTACGTGCACAGTGAGGAAAGGGGGCCCCAGCTGTGTGCCGGTGCACATGGGTGTACTTGCTGGAGTGTGTGCACACGGGCAGAAAAAGGGTTGATTTTGTGGCCACGGGTGTTTATGTGCATACATGGAGGAGGGGGACCGGTGTGCCCACCTGCAGGTGTGCGCACTTGGAGGGGGAAGGGAGACTGGGTGTGTGAACACGTGCAGGTTGTGTGCACGCAGGAGTGTATGTGTACTTGAGAAAGGCAGGCAGGGATGTGCCCATGGGCATGTTTGATTGAGTTCCTGTGTATGTGCACAAGGAGAGGAGGGCGCACGTGAGTTCAGATGCTTGGAGGAGGCAGGGAGTGTG
This sequence comes from Myotis lucifugus, assembly GCF_000147115.1. NCBI lineage: Eukaryota > Metazoa > Chordata > Mammalia > Chiroptera > Vespertilionidae > Myotis > Myotis lucifugus. The sequence goes on along the minus strand of NW_005871443.1, from coordinate 392,826 downwards.
CGCACGCAGCTTGTAAGGCCCTGCCCACCTGGCGCTCTCCTCTCCCGGTCTGGCCCTCAACCTCTACACCCACGCTCCGCTTCCGCGCAGATTACCCGCGTCCTCCTGCAGAAGGGTGCTGGGAAGGGAAACCAAGCAGCCAGTTTGCTCCTTATGTGTGAGACTGATGGGCCCTGACTTGTGCCCCTGCAACCCACCACCGTCAGGGTCAGGGCCTTGCGCCCCTCCCCACCAGCTTTTTGAAGGGGCTGGCGACCCAGAAGAGGGTGGGCGGGTCCTGGGAATCCAAAGTTCAAGGCTGTATCAGGGGTGCTGTGCTGAGAGCTCAGGCTTAATTAACGTTTCAGAGGACAAGCACAGAGCAAAGGCCTCTGCACTGTATGGGCAACATGTTTGCTGCATTACACCCCACCTAGCATGGTTTCACAATTTAACCATTTTATGCTGATCACACCCACTCCTGCTTCTCTTATGCACCATTTAAACTGTTAACATCTTAATCAATGCAGCATTGGTTTCTTCTTGAAGACAGCAAAAATCTTCACATTCTTTCTCTGATCAACCTACAATGGACACTTAGAGAAACATGGGTGGTGGCGTGATATGGGGTGAATAAAAAGCTTACAGAGGGCTGGCTGGCCAGCGTGGCTCAGTGATTAAGCATGAACCTATGAACCAGGAAATCTCGGTTCAATTTCCGGTGGGGGCACATGCCCAGGTTGCTGGACTCAATCCCTAGTGTAGTGCATGCAGGAGGCAGCCGATCAATGATTCTCTCTCATCATTGATGTTTCTCTCTCTCTCTCTCTTCCTTCATCTCTGAAATCAATAAAAGTATTTAATAAAGAAGAAAAGCTTACAGAGAGGGAAAGTCCTACACATCCTAACACCTTATTTCTCTGCTGGTGAAATGTATACAGCTCTTCACCCATTAGCAGGTCCCCATGATCCCCATGATATCTGAACCTGCATTCCTTCATTTTGTTCCTCACGTAGTCATATGTTCCTAGTTCCATTTTTCTTTCACAGGAATTCCTTGTTTTTGACTGTATTTGAATATTCACCCCCAGATAGCAGCTAGAAGACCTCCTTCAAGCCCTTGGACCTAAATGCACAGAACAGGAAGCTGGGTCTCAGAGTTCGGAAGAAATGGAGGATCAGAGTACAGAATCTTAAACCTCTCCCTGCAGATTCAAGATTCCAGTAACTCGACAATATTTACACTGGGTAACTACCTCGAATATTTAAAAAAAAAAATCTGCACAAAGATCACCATAGTGAAATATTCTGAACTCTCAAGAGCTATTAGAGAGAGAGAGAGAGAGAGAGAGAGAGAGCTATTACAACAATGGAAGCTCATTGAAACTCTGATTTGCTTGGAAAAGGGGTAAAAAATTGTTCCTTTTGGCCTCTCAGTAACATATCCCACAATGTTCAGTTTCTGTGTTACAGTTCTCTCTAAATTATTTGATTGAAGATCCAAATATTTTAGACACTGCCTTGTCTTGAAATCTCTAGACTAGATTGCAGAAATGCAATTTCTTGATGAGTAATAGTCCCATAACTTCCTGTATCCACCTAATCTTTCCATCTCCAATCTATATCTGTGGGGAGGTTGTTCAAGGGGCATGACTTAGTGATGTTTTCATTTGGGTATTGACTTGATCCACTTCCTAGTAGTTGGCTTTCAGCCCCATATTATTGTCCAGGATACCATGTGAAAATGATTCTGTTCCAGGTTTTATCAAAAGAAAGTGATAAGTCCTTTCCAGGAAAAGTCCTCAAATCCCAAGAGCTCTCCCTCTTTGTGTGTCGGCCGTGTTGAGTCTCAGAGCTGATCCAGATTCTTCTCCCCAACCCCTTAAACCAGCGGTTCTCAACCTGTGGGTCGCGAACCCTTTGGGGGCTGAACGACCCTTTCACAGGGGTCGCCTAAGACCATTGGAAAACACATATATAATTACATATTGTTTTTGTGATTAATCACTATGCTTTAATTATGTTCAATTTGTAACAATGAAATTGGGGGTCACCACAACATGAGGAACTGTATTAAAGGGTCTCGGCATTAGGAAGGTTGAGAACCACTGCCTTACACTGTCCTTTAAAGAGAGAATGAAAATTTCCTAATCCCTTGAAAATTTTTATTCTAAATCTGTTTATTAAATATCCAATTTGTCTTTGGTTCCCTCCTCAACACTGGTCTCTTCTCTAGCCGTTTCCTGTTTTCCACCTTCTAGAGCAGTGATGGCAAACCTTTTGAGCTCGGCGTGTCAGCATTTTGAAAAACCCTAACTTAACTCTGGTGCCGTGTCACATATAGAAATTTTTGATATTTGCAACCATAGTAAAACAAAGATTTATATTTTGATATTTATTTTATATATTTAAATGCCATTTAACAAAGAAAAATCAACCAAAAAAAATGAGTTCGCGTGTCATAGGTTCACCATCACTGTTCTAGAGTCACCACGGCCATGGTGTCATTAAGAGGTGGGAGGGCAACAAGGGCTCATGGAACTTATCAGAGGGGAGGAATGTTCCTGGATATAAACAAGTGACATTTTCTCTTTCTTTGGTGAAATATAAATAAAGGCATCTTTAGAAAGCTTTGTGTGTATCATAAAAGATAAGCAAATCTGTAACTTGCTTAACCTCAAAAGATAAAGCCCTGGTCCTCTCTCCAGAAAGACCACGGCTTCTAAGCCCTATCTACAGAGAAATTCTGCAGCCCTTACCCCACCACCTAGACCAGGAAGACATCTTTATTCCTCTCTTACTTTTCCTTGCATCATGAGTCCTTTTGAAAATTTCCAGTCAAATCCAAAGTCCTCTTGGAAGAATGTCCAGCCCTTGACCCTCTTGCATTATTATGCTTTTAATATCATGCGTTAAAGACTTGTGCAATCATTTACAGGCTGCACCGCAGTCCTTTGAAAAGCACCCCTTGGATCTAACAAATTCTAGCTCACTCAAAATACTCTAAATTTCTTTTACAAGTCTTGTCTGCTACTTAGACACTTCTTGTTTGCTTTTTATCTGAAATGTTCTCTGGCTTTTGCAAAGAAAGAAATCCCTTTCATTCCTTTGTCAACTCCACAATTCCTCTGCAGTGGTCTCAACCTTCCTAATGCCGCGACCCTTTATTACAGTTCCTCATGTTGTGGTGGCCCCCAATTTCATTGTTACAAACTGAACATAATTAAAGCATAGTGATTAATCACAAAAACAATATGTAATTATATATGTGTTTTCCGATGGTCTTAGGTGACACCTGTGAAAGGGTCGTTCGACCCCCAAAGGGGTCGCGACCCACAGGTTGAGAACCTCTGCTCTAAAGTGTTACTTCTTTGTGATTTCACATTGTTGTGGCTAAAATGACATCAAGATGATTTTCTATGGAATCCTACAACATAAGGTTGAAAGATCCCTGTTTTCCTTATATCATTTCCTTCCTCAATTGAATCTATTGACCATCAGCCAAGAGTAAAAGCAGTACCAGGAGCCTATTGCACAAGTATAAGAGATGACTTTATGTACAACCTACTGCCTTTGGTCACTTCTCTGCTACCTGTCCACTTACAGATTCTGAGGACCTCAGTGCTCACCTCAAGCTGAGATGGAAGAAAGTCAGAGACCTTGGATAAGTAAGTAACCTCAGCCCCTCTGAGGCTCAAATTCCTTTAGCTTTTTTTTTTTTTTTTTTTTGAGAAATAAGTAGATAAAAACTGTTCTTTGATGAAAAGATAAACCACAATTTCAAAAGCTAAAGGAATTTATCTTTCCTGCATTCCTTACCTGGGAAATATTTTTGAGCTCCAAATACGTGCCAGATAGTAGTCTGGGGGCTGATACTGTACAGATTAATCAGATAGAGATTGCTCAGAGTCAAACAGGGGAGACAACTTGACATACAAATGACATAAGGAGACAAAACTCTATTCATAGCTAGGAATGGGGATTGTGGAAGCATAGAACCAGGAACAACTATTTTCCCCTGCAGGCAGAGAAACATTTCTCACAGTTCTAGAGACTGGAAGAACAAGGTGCTGGCCTGGTCAGGTTCCAGGCAGGACCCTCTTTCAGACTTGCAGATGGCCACCTTCTCTTTCTACCCTCACATGGCAGAGAGAGCACGTTAGCTCTCTGGCCTCTGATACAGGCACTAATCCCATTCACAGGGCTCCATCCTCACAACCCAATTACCTCTGAAAGGCCCCACCTCCAAACACTACCTGTATGCGAGGAACAATAAATGTCACTCTCTTCTAAGGTCTTGGCCAGTGCCCCTGTAACCAGAGAAAAACAGAAGAAGTTGGACATGTGTACCTCATGTATACATGGGAGCTATCCAGGGGAAAGGGAGTAACTCTCAGAGGTGGCCTAGAAGCCAGGCTTAAAAATCATCTTCAGCTAATCAGAAAGATGATGGGGAGGTGACCTGGAAGGGTAGGTAAACTAGAGTAGGTTTTATTACGCAGATTTAAAGCTCCAGCCTTTTCCATTGATAAAAGTTTCTTGGTTTAGTCATTCACCTCCTCCTGGTAAGGAGAGAGAGACACCGTGACAAATGGAGATTTCCTTTAAAAATGTAAATTTCCTTTACAAAAGGGTAACTTCAACTCTGTGTTCAGAGTTTCTCCTGCCGCTCAAAATAATCCTGTGCCAAAGAGGCACTATTCTGGAGTGGCATATTCTGCTATCCTTCATGCCACATTGGGGATTAGATTTTAACTTACGAATTTTGAGGGGCTGCAAACATTCAGACCGTAACAGTCCCATTGGCTTAACCGGGAGCCACACCTGGCTCTAAGACAAGGGTGGGGAACGCCCAGCCCGCAGGCTCTATAAGGCCAAGCAAAATCATTTGGTCTGGTCCTGCCAAGGCATCTGGGGTGAGTTAATTAAATGTTTGGCCAAATATAGCAGGCTAATTTTTAAGTTGATAAATGTGTATGGCTTGCAAATGATGTTATAACTATCCAAATGGCCCTTGGCAGAAAAAAAGGTCCCCTAACCCTGCTATAAGGGATGCTAGAAATATAGTCATTTTTCTGGATGCTACAACTACCTAAGCATTTGAAGGTCTATAAAAGAAAGGGGCAGAGAGCACCTATTGGAAGACAATTAGCAGTTTCTTCCAAATGATGAAGAGAGATTTATGTTTCAGAGGAATAGGTCCCATGGCAGTAGGGAGAAGAGATCGGAGAGAGATATGATCTGAGACCAGACATTAGTTGGAAGGTGAGGAATCAGGGGGCCTGTTGACCCTGGCCAGCACAAACTGAGAAGGAGCCACAGGATCAGGGGTTGGCTGAGGTCCGGGCTCAGAAGCAACACCAGCAAGGGCTGAGGAAGCTACACTGACCAACCACGAGAGCTGGCTGGGGCAGCAGTGCTAAAGCAGACAGTGCCTAGATGCAGGAATGGCTCTAAATTGGGCCTGACTGGAGTTACTATTCCAGAGTCTAAGTCATATCAGGGAGGCTTGGAATGGGCGAGTTCCCTCTCATTCTCTAGCTTCTGGGTCTTCCAGGGTGGGGGTGGCACCTGCCCCAAAGCAATATTTAATAAGGGCAGATTCCCTAAATATAAGGAGTTGCTTCCGATACCAACAGCCTCCAAAATGCAAGCTTTTATTACAGAGAGCTTCACTAGGAGACCTGAGGGTCTGTAACGTATTGTGGTAGTGAAGAGCAGGGGTCATACCCAAGAGCCCTAATCTACAGGAGTTGGAATGGATGATCCTGAGCTGGGACAAGGAAGAGTCAGGTGTGGGCAGGCTGAGCAGCTGGGGCAAAGAGTGCAGGACAGGGGTAGTTTTGCAAGAGCATTTCTGACAGTTGGGTTCCAGGTTGAGGAGGATTATGAAAGTGAGACATCAATAAACTGTTCAAAGTGCAAGAGTAACGCTTATACAAGCTCAGGGTTAAGATGCACCTGTGGCATTGGCAGCATATAGATGCTGGGATGCTCTGGGAGTGGGAGTCCCAAGGAGAGAGCACAGAGAGAGAAAAAAGGTGAAGACTGAAGACAGAACTCCACAGCTCAGTGCTAACTTTGTTCTAAGAGGAAGACAGAGACACCCAAGAAAGAACACTGTGTTATTATTTCGGTTGCTGCCCCATTCCATCCATTCCCTGTATGGCTCTGCCCTTCCCTCTGCCCTGTCCCTGACCTCTAGGAACTGCATCCCTCTCCCATGCTGTCCACTTGGATTCAGCCAATCAGAGTCACCAGGAAGAGGAACAGGCCCCTGAGGTATATTACCCTCTTCCTACCTGGCCACACTGGGCAATGTATGCATCCCTCTCTATCCACTGCTCCTGTCAGGGGAGCCCCCTCTTCCCAAACTCTAGCTCTCCTCAGGTCATTAAGCCATGCTTCCTGCCCGTGCTCCTCAGACTCGGGGTGAGTAAAGGCTGCCTGGAGATGCTCCTCAGCTCGTACAGGAGTCATCAACCCCGCCAACACCTCTACACTAGTGCTCCCACCCACGTCCATTCACAAAACCTCTGTCATCTACTCCTGCCAGGACCATGTTTGATTCAAACTCTAAACATAAAAAGTGGTCACTAATGACATGGATCAATTGACTTACAGAACCAAGAAAGGATGTTTCCAAAAAGAGGGAGCGTTCAATAGTGTCAAATGTGTTACAAGGATCAGGTAGAATGAAAGGTGACGAGAGGTTATTCAGTGTGGAGATAATTGTTGATATTTAGGAGAGCAGCACAGAGGGGCAAAGAGCAGGAAGCATGTCCTGAAGAAGGTCCTGAGGGATGAGGACACAGAAGGGAAGGCAGCAAGCAGGTCTTGCAGGAAAGGGGTGGTGTTCCGAAGCTTCAGGTAAAAGCAGTGTAGAGGCAAAGGGTTTGGGGGGCATGAAGAACCTGAGCGTTTTGTAGGCTGAGTGGAAGTGACTAAAGAGAAAGAGACCAGCCCTAGGGCTCAGTGGATAGAGTGTCGGCCTGTGGACTGAAGGGTCCCAGGCTCGATTCTGGTCAAGGGCACATGCCCAGGTTGCGGGCTCGAACCTCAGTAGGGGGGCATGCAGAAGGCATGGATCCTTTCTCATCACTGATGTTTCTCTCTCTCTCTCTCTCTCTCTCTCTCTCTCTCTCTCTCTCTCTCCCTTCCTCTCTGAAATCAATAAAAATATTTTTTTAAAAAAAAAAGATAGAAGGAGAAAACCAAGATGGCGGCATAGGTTAACGCCGGAGTTTGCTGCCTCGAACAACCACTTCAAAAATACAACTAAAAGATGGAACGGACATCATCCAGAACCACAGGAAGGCTGGCTGAATGGAAGTTCTACAACTAGGAGGAACCGAGAATCAGAGGAGGCGCAGTGCTGAAGTAAAATACTAAGGTGCGGAGTGCGCGCGGCGTGGGCTGGTGGCTGAGGGCGCAGTTGTCTGTTTCAATCCGGAGAGAGCCTCAGACTCAGAGCTCCAGATCTGGGCGAGTCTCTAGGGACCCAGACTCAATCGGGAGAAGCAGGACTGTCTGGCTACGGTCCCTCCGAGGTTTGCAGCTGTTGCTGGGACAGAGAGGCAGAGCCCCTGGGGACGGACTGAGAGCAGCCATAACTGCTCCCTCCTCCGCCCTGTTAATCCCGTGGGACCCGCCCCGCCCAAGCCCTGCACAGAGGCATTTGCCAGATAGCCTCAGGCAAAGGCTAGATTAGCACCTCCCTAGAGGACACAAGTTCTTCCACTGCAAACACAGCTGATTATCACAGCCAGTCGGCCTGGAGGTCAAATCCCTCTAGTATTAACTATAACAATCAAGGCTTAACTACAACAAGACTGTGCACAAAGACCACTAGGGGGTGTACCAAGAAAGCATAAAAAATGCAGAGACAAAGAAACAGGACAAAACTATCAAGGGAGGATATTGAGTTCAGAACCACACTTTTGAGGTCTCTCAAGAGGCTTCTAGAGTCTGTCGATAAACTTGATGAGATGTACAGGAAATCTAATGAGACCCTCGATGGTGTGATAAAGGACCATCTAGAAAGTAAGCATACACTGACTGAAATAAAGAATATTATACAGACTCCCAACAGCAGACCAGAGGAGTGCAAGAATCAAGTCAAAGATTTGAAATGCGAAGAAGCAAGAAACACCCAACCGGAAAAGCAAAATGAAAAAAGAACCCAAAAATATGAAGATAGTGTAAGGAGCCTCTGGGACAGTTTCAAACGTACCAACATCAGAATTATAGGGGTACCAGAAGATGAGAGAGACCAAGACATTGAAAACCTATTTGAAGAAATAATGACAGAAAACTTCCCCCACCTGGTGAAAGAAATAGACTTACAGGTCCAGGAAGCGCAGAGAACCCCAAACAAAAGGAATCCAAAGAGGGCCACACCAAGACACATCATAATTAAAATGCCAAGAGCAAAAGACAAAGAGAGAATCTTAAAAGCAGCAAGAGAAAGAAACTCAGTTACCTACAAGGGAACACCCATACGACTGTCAGCTGATTTCTCAACAGAAACTTTGCAGGCCAGAAGGGAGTGGCAAGAAATATTCAAAGTGATGAATAGCAAGAACCTACAACCAAGATTACTTTATCCAGCAAAGCTATCATTCAGAATTGAAGGTCAGATAAAGAGCTTCACAGATAAGGAAAAGCTAAAGGAGTTCATCACCACCAAACCAGTATTATATGAAATGCTGAAAGGTATCCTTTAAGAAGAGGAAGAAGAAGAAAAGGGTAAAGATACAAATTATGAACAACAAATATGCATCTATCAACAAATGAATCTAAGAATCAAGTGAATAAATAACCTGATGTACAGAATGAACTGGTGATTATAATAGAATCTGGGACATAGAAAGGGAATGGACTGACTATTCTTGGGGGGAAAAGGGGTGTGGGAGATGCGGGAAGAGACTGGACAAAAATCGTGCACCTATGGATGAACACAGTGGGTGGGGAGTGAGGGCGGAGGGTGGGGTGGGAGCTGGAAGGAGGGGAGTTATGGGGGGAAAAAAGAGGAACAAATGTAATAATCTGAACAATAAAGATTTAATTAAAAAAAAAGATAGAAAGAGATGGAAGAAGAAAGAAAAAGGAGGCATGACTGATGGAACTAGGACATAGGGGAGTCAGAAAGAGACAGGATGAAGAGAGGGCTAAAGTGAGA
>NW_005871443.1:381449-383566 GCF_000147115.1 Myotis lucifugus | reverse complement strand
TGTGCCCTTGACCAGAATCAAACCTGGGACCCTTCAGTCCACAGGCCAACGTTCTATCCACTGAGCCAAACTGGCTAGGGTTCCTCTCTACACTCTTTAAACCCTCCCACACCACAGATACTTTATTTTTCTCCAAATTTAGGTTTGCCATTCTATGACTAGAACACAAATTCCTTTGGGGAAAACCATTAAAATCCTGGTTTCATGGACACCCTCATATGCCATTGGTGGCACTATTAATTAGCACAACTACTCAGTAAGGCAATTGGGCAATGTCATTAATCCTTAAAATGTCATTTGATACAACCCATCATGAACTCATGACTCCTCTGCCAAATCAGCTGCTCTGCCAACATCCTCTTGATCAGGAAATGAACTGTGTTCACCTAGTCATTCATACTAGAAATTAGGTACAAGTCAAATACCTCCCTTGTCCTCACTAACTAAAATCAGTCACCAATGGGAAATATCTTGAATTCCTCTACTTTTCCCCAATCTCCCCTGCCACCAGCCTGGCCAAGCTACCATCCTCTTTGAAGAGGGCTATAAAAATAACTCCTATCTCTTCTCCCTTCCTCCAAATTGTCATACTCTGATATATAGTTCACAGCCAGTGTGATGTTGTAAAAATGGAAATTAGATCATACTACTTTTTGCTTAAAATTCTTCAATGGACTGACCTGCTTCTGCGTTGATGAGAAACTAGGGGTCACCGAAATAGACTCCAAGTAAGACCTATTCTTTAATGCATTGCTATCTCACAAAGTGTAGGCAATGTCTCGGGGACCTAATTCCGGAGACTGTTCCATGTGCACTGGAGAAAAATGTGTATTCTGCTGATGGGAGGTGGAGTGTTCTATATATGTCGGTTGGGTTCAATTTGTTGTGCAAGTCCTCTGTATCCTTGTTGACTTTCTGCCCGGTGTTCTATCCATTATTTAAAGTGGGGTATTGAAGTCTCATATTGTTGCAGAGCTGCTTATTTCTTTCTTCAATTCTGTCAATGTTTGCTTCATATATTTAGAAGCACTGATGTTTAGTGTACACAGCTGACTCTTGAACAATGTGGGGGTTAGGAGTGCTGACCATGCGCACAGTCAGAAATCCACATATAACTCAAGTTAGCTCTCTGCTTATGAGGGTTCCCAACTACTGAGTTGAGCCTCAAACAACATCGGTTTGAATTATGCAGGTCAATTGAACTGTGCAGTCAAAAAAAAAATCCACATAAAAGTGGACCAGTGCAGTTCAATGCCAAAAGGAAGACAAGCAATCCAATTTAAAAATGGGTAGCCTAGCCCTGGCTAGTTTTGGCTCAGTGGATAGAGCAGTGATGGCGAACCTTTTGAGCTTGGCGTGTCAGCATTTTGAAAAACCCTAACTTAACTCTGGTGCCGTGTCACATATAGAATTTTTTTGATATTTGCAACCATAGTAAAACAAAGACTTATATTTTTGATATATATTTTATATATTTAAACGCCATTTAACAAAGAAAAATCAACCAAAAAAATGAGTTCGCGTGTCATAGCTTCGCCATCACTGGGATAGAGTGTTGGCCTGGGGACTGAAGGGTCCCAGGTTCGATTTCAGTCAAGGGCACATGCCCAGATTGTGGGCTCAATCCCCAGTAGGGGGCGTGCAGGAGACAGCTGATCAATGATTCTCATCACTGATGTTTCTATCTTTTTTTTTTTTTTTTATGGCTTGGTCTTTTTTTGAAAAAAATAAATCTTTATTGTTCAGATTATTACATTTGTTTCCCTCCTTTCCCCCCCCCATAGCTCCCTTCCACCCGGTTCCCAACCCACCCCTTGGCCCTTACCCGAACCCCGCAAAAGCCCAGACCCGGCAAGCTTCAAAAAAAATTGGGGCTAGAATCCAAAAACGGGCGGCCCTTTTTCCACCCCCCCCCGCTGCACCGTCAAAGCCCCGCTGGGGTGTGTAGGGGCATGGCCTCCTCAAGCCCCCCTGGGGCCATGCCGGCCGGGGGGCGCACCTTGATGTCCCCTGGCTCAGGTCAGAAGCATGGCCTAAGGTTTCCCGTCAAAGCCCGCCAGGCGGGGGGTGCAGCCTCAGGTCCACGGCCCGGCACAGGGACAGGGGCATGGCCTGAG
>NW_005871443.1:379576-381276 GCF_000147115.1 Myotis lucifugus | reverse complement strand
TGAGGTCTTCGTCAAGCCTGCAGCGGGGGGTGTGGCCTGAGGTCCCCATCAAAGCCTGCTGGGCTGGGGGCACAGCCTGAGGTCCCCCATCCAAGCCCTGCCAGGTGGGGGGCACGGCCTGAGGTCCTCTGTCAAGCCCTGCCAGGCGGGGGGACATGGCCTGAGTTCCCTCGGCCTGGCACCAGGGAGGAGGGGCATGGCCTGAGGTCCCCTGCCAAGCCCTACCAGGCAGGGGGCGCAGCCTCAGGTCCCCTTCCCCAGCCCAGCGCCACGAAGCCGCAAGTCCCTGCTGATTGCTCGTTAAGGCTTGTTACGGGAACTTGGCCTCCACTGTGGGCACAGCCATCTTGTGTTATGGAATCCTTGCTTCTGCTGTGGGTGCAGCCATCTTGTGATGGTGTGATGGTCAATTTGCATATGCCCTCTTTATTAGATAGGATAACCTATGAAATTTCTCTAAAATTGCCATATGCAGTATTACAGAAGACCTTCCATTCCTTCTTTCCTCTCTAAACTCTTTTTTAAAAAATATATATATTTTTTATTGATTTCAGAGAGGAAGGGAGAGGAAGAGAGCAATAGAAACATCAATGATGAGAGAGAATCATTGATTGGCTGCCTCTTGCACACCCCCTACTGGGGATTGAGCCGGCAACCTGGGCATGTGCCCTTGACCAGAATCAAACCTGGGACCCTTCAGTCCACAGGCCAACGTTCTATCCACTGAGCCAAACTGGCTAGGGTTCCTCTCTACACTCTTTAAACCCTCCCACACCACAGATACTTTATTTTTCTCCAAATTTAGGTTTGCCATTCTATGACTAGAACACAAATTCCTTTGGGGAAAACCATTAAAATCCTGGTTTCATGGACACCCTCATATGCCATTGGTGGCACTATTAATTAGCACAACTACTCAGTAAGGCAATTGGGCAATGTCATTAATCCTTAAAATGTCATTTGATACAACCCATCATGAACTCATGACTCCTCTGCCAAATCAGCTGCTCTGCCAACATCCTCTTGATCAGGAAATGAACTGTGTTCACCTAGTCATTCATACTAGAAATTAGGTACAAGTCAAATACCTCCCTTGTCCTCACTAACTAAAATCAGTCACCAATGTGAAATATCTTGAATTCCTCTACTTTTCCCCAATCTCCCCTGCCACCAGCCTGGCCAAGCTACCATCCTCTTTGAAGAGGGCTATAAAAATAACTCCTATCTCTTCTCCCTTCCTCCAAATTGTCATACTCTGATATATAGTTCACAGCCAGTGTGATGTTGTAAAAATGGAAATTAGATCATACTACTTTTTGCTTAAAATTCTTCAATGGACTGACCTGCTTCTGCGTTGATGAGAAACTAGGGGTCACCGAAATAGACTCCAAGTAAGACCTATTCTTTAATGCATTGCTATCTCACAAAGTGTAGGCAATGTCTCGGGGACCTAATTCCGGAGACTGTTCCATGTGCACTGGAGAAAAATGTGTATTCTGCTGATGGGAGGTGGAGTGTTCTATATATGTCGGTTGGGTTCAATTTGTTGTGCAAGTCCTCTGTATCCTTGTTGACTTTCTGCCCGGTGTTCTATCCATTATTTAAAGTGGGGTATTGAAGTCTCATATTGTTGCAGAGCTGCTTATTTCTTTCTTCAATTCTGTCAATGTTTGCTTCATATATTTAGAAGCACTGATGTT
>NW_005871443.1:376553-379476 GCF_000147115.1 Myotis lucifugus | reverse complement strand
CTCCATTTCTTTCATTTGTGACCTGTTCTTGTCTCGCATTTTGGCTCCTTCCCTGTGTGATAGAGTAGCTTTGTGTGCTAGGTGTCCTATAGGGCCCAGTGGCTCAGCCTCCTAATTACCTGAGGTGGACACTCTTGGTGCACCCCTTTGTGGGCTGTGTGCACAGTCTTGTTGTAGTTAAGCCTTGATTGCTGTTGGTGTCACTGGGAGGAATTGACCCTTCAGGTCAATTGGCTGTGAGGACCAGTTGCGTCTACAATGGGAGAACTTCTGGTCTGGAGACACCCTTATGGGGCAGGACTTGCTTCAGTGTGGCTTTGGCTCTCACTGAGTCTGCCTCCTGAGTGTGTCTCTTATGGATCTGAAGAGTTGTAATCTGGCTGGTCTCACTCTGACCACTGGGTAGACTGGCTCTTGGATCTCCAAGGAGGTGCAAAGTCCGCCACTGCCTGAGGCTACCCAGCAGGAGCTACAGAGAGATCTGCAGATTCCTCCTCTTTGTTTGGGGTTTGGAGATGCCCAAATGAGGCGCAGCTGTGAAGTAATGCAGGTTGCTGATGAGCCTTAGGCCTTCTTTTGGAAGCTGTGTGGTTTTCTGACCCAGCTACAGTTTGACAGGTTTTTAGGCGGACAAAGGTCAGGCCATTAGTATGCAAAAGCCTCTACACACAGCTTGGGTGGGGTTTGTAAATTGGGTGGGGTGTGGTCTTGGGGAATCACGGGGCGGTGCAAACAGCAATGGTTGACCGACGGCCCTCCCCTTGGATAGGTACCTGGGTCTCTGTGTCCCGGCCCGTGCAGGAACAATAAACTCTGTAAGCACCTCTGGGAGAAAGTCACCCTCATGCTCCAGCCCGATGCCAGACAGTACAGTTTCTCTCTCCATATGAGTCTGGGACCCCAAATTCTTGCCCGGAGCTGGAGTTCAGAGGAGTTGAGAGCTTGTATCTCCCTCCTGGTTGAAAAAGACAACAGTGTACCCAGCTGCCAGCCCCTTTCGCGCGTGCCTCTGTACCTCCGCACTTCCGCACCTCTGCACCTCCTACAGGACTCAATGCGCTTTTCTCTTTCCTTCTAGTTGTAGAATTTCCACTCAGCCAGCCTTCCCATGGTTCTGGATGCTATTCGTTTGTCTTTTACTTGTAGTTTTAATGTGGTTGTGCGTGGCAGCAAGTTCAGGTGTTTACCTTATGCTGCCATCTTGGGTGGTCTCTCATCACTGATGTTTCTATCTTTCTTTCTCTCTCCCTTCTCCCTTTGTCTTTTGAAATTAATAAAGGCCAAAAAGGATAATTAACTATACCCTCCACTTATGCTTTCCCATTGGCTAATCAGGGCGGCCATGCAAAATTAATCCCCCAACAAAGGATTGGCAGTTAATTTGCATACGCAAAGCTCCAAAGCGGTGGGGCAAAACCAAACAACCCCCGAAGCTGCCGAGCAGTGAGGCCTCCTGGCCGGGAATCAGAAGAGTCACGAGGCTTCACAGCCCTGGCGTCAAGCAGAGCTGCGAGGCCTCCCGGCCCCAGGATCAGCGGAGCCGTGAGGCCTCCCAGCCCCTGGAGCAGCGTGACAGGGGGCGGCGCCCCAACCCCCTGATCGGCCCTGCTCTGTGCGTGACAGGGGCAGCGCCCCAATCCCCAGATCGGCTGGCTCTGTGCGTGACAGGGGGCAGCACCCCAACCCTCCGATTGGTCCTGCTCTGTGAGTGACAGGAGGCAGTGCCCCAACCACACCCCCCCCCAATCGGCCCTGCTCTGTGCGTGACAGGGGGCAGCACCCCAACCCCCTGATTGGCTGGCTCTGTGTGTGACAGGGGGTGGCACCACAACCCCCCTGCCCCCCATCACCCCTGCCCTGAGCGTGACAGGGGGCGGCGTCGCAACTTCCCGATCCGCCCTGCTCTGTGTGTGACAGGGGAAGGTGCCCCAACCCCCTGATCGGCCCTGCTTTGTGTGTGACAGGGGGTGGCGCCACAACCTCCCCATTGGCCCTGCCTTGAGTGTGACAGGGCGCGGTGCCCCAACCCCCCAATTGGCCCTGCTCTGAGCCCGACCAGGGGCTGTGGGGCAGGTGCCTAGGGATTGGGCCTGCCCTCTGCCAACCAGAAGCGGGCCTAAGCCAGCAGGTTGTTATCTCCTGAGGAGTCCCAGACTGTGAGAGGGCACAAGTGGGGCCGAGGGACAACACCCCCCCCCGCCCCCCCCCCCGCCGCCAGTGCACAAATTTTTGTGCACTGGGCCTCTAATATATATATATATATATTTTATGGGGAGAGGCTCTGAATAGACACTTATGCCAAAGAGGCCAAGAGACAAATGAAAAAATGCTTCATCACTAATCATCCAAGAGATGAAAGTCAAAACGACAATGAGGACACACGCTGATCCCCCAGAATGTTGGCAGGCTCTGACTGGCTGTGCGGCAGGCAGGATGCACACAGACCCTGCACCTGCCATAGGATGAAGGGGAAGAGGAGAGAGGAGCTGGGTGTCAGGGGGGCCTCCGCTTGCTTCCACACGCCAGTGGCTGAAGTGCTGGGGGCTCCTGCAGTATCTCTGCAGTGGTGCTCATGATGGAAGACTTCTCTATACAGATGCAATTTTTAAAAACATGAAAATAATTCCACAGTGAAATCATTAGCCCACCACAGGCAGGCTCAGCTATAATTTATGGCTCCACGTCTCCGACACCGTAATTTTGTTTTGTATTCATTAGGATATGATTTTTTTTTTAAAAAAAGGAGAAATCTCAAGGAGTCGCAGCTCTGACGACTACCATTAACCACTATGCCACTCACAGATGCTACTGAGTCTGTAATTCTGGGAAGTGAATTAATTTCCTGGGCGCGGGGACTGTCTGAACAATGTTCAGGGTCCTCTCTAGAGGCAGCTGTGGGCTCTCCGGGCAAAAGCTGCTGCTT
>NW_005871443.1:358901-376453 GCF_000147115.1 Myotis lucifugus | reverse complement strand
TACAACCCTTCAAGCTGGTAGGAGCAGTGTTATGTTTTGGGACATGTTTTCCCGGCATGATTTGGGCCCTTTATTTCATGTGGAACAACGTCTGAATAGCACACCATACCTAAGTATCGTCACTGATCAAGTTCATCCTATCATGTTGATGGCGTATCCCAATGGAGATGGCTTCTTCCAACAAGACAATGCGCCATGCCACAGTGCTCGTATTGTGCAGGAGTGGTTTCAAGAACATGAGGGAGACTTTATCTTGCTTAGGTGGCCCCCACAATCACCAGATCTCAATTGAATTGAGCATTTGTGGGACAAAGTTAAAAGAGCCATCAGGCAGCTGGTTCCACAACCATCCAATCTCAAAGAACTGGACAGTGCTATTCATCAGGCATGGTGTCAGATTCCTCGCATCACCTTTCCACATCTCGTGGAGTCCATGCCAAGAAGAATCGCCGTAGTATTGAAGGCAAAATGTGGCCCAACGAAAGTACTGATGGGGTGGTCATAAAAATCTGGCCACTCAGTATATATATATATATATATATATATATATATATATATATATATCCCACATTCAAAGGCTGTTAAACCACATTGTTTATGCATATCTTCAGAAAAAAAAATAACGTCTACTGTCATGGTAAACAACCTGCTTCCCTATTTATAATGGTCTGGTCCTCTAGCAACTTCAGCACGAAATTATAGCTAATTTGCCTACAAACGTCAGGTGGTCATAATAATCTGGCCACTCAGTGTATAGCCTAAGAAGCCTGAAATACCTATTAGAAAGAATATATGCACCCCTATGTTCATAGCAGTGTTATTTACAACTAGAAGCCTGGTGCATGAAATTCATGCACTTGGTGGGTGGGTGTGGGGGTGTCCCTCAGCCCAGCCTGCACCCTCTTGCAGCCCAGGAGCCCTTGGGGGATGTCTGACTGAGGCTTAGGCCCACATCTTTAGTGCTGCCACAGAGGTAGGCGGGAAAGGCTCCCCAGCCATAAGCCTGGCTCAGGGCTTCTGGCCGAGCGGCGCTCCCCCTGTGGCAGCACACTGACCACCAAGGAGCAGCTCCTGCATTGAGCATCTATCCCCTGTGGTCAGTGCACCTCATAGCAACTGGTCGTTACACTGTTCGGTCAATTTGCATATTAGCCTTGTATTATATAGGATAGCTAAAATCTGGAAACAGACCAAGTGCTCATCAGTAGATGAATGGATAAAGAAGCTGTGGTACATTTACACAATGGAATACTATGCAGCTGCAAAAAGAAAAATCTATTACTCTTTGAGACAATATGGAGGGACCTGGGGATTATTATGTTAAGTGAAATAAGCCAGTCAGAGAAAAACAAGTATCACATGATCTCACTTATATGTGGAATCTGATGAACAAAATAAACTGATAGCTCATTTCTTTTTAGCAATGAGTAATATTCAATTGTCTCAATGTACCACAATTTATCCATCCATTCATCTACTGAAGGACATCTTAGTTGCTTCCAAGTTCTGACGATTACAAACAAAACTGCTATAAATATACATGTGCAGATTTTTGTGTGGACATAAGTTTTCAACTCATTTGGGTAGATATCAAGGAGCATGATCACTGAGTTGTAAGATAAGAGTGCTCATATGACTCAAAGTGGCTGTACCATTTTTCATTCCCACCAACAATGGATGAGAGTTCCTGATGGTCCACATCTTCACCAGCATTTGTCAGCATTTTGGATTTCCACCATTCTAATAGGAGTGCAGTGGTATCTCATTATTCTTTTAATTTTCGAATGGCATAGGATGTGGAGCATCTTTTCATATGCTTATTTGTTATCTGTATATCTTCTCTGATGAGGTGTCTCTACAGTTCTTTTTCCTACTTTTTAAATTGAATTTATTTCATTGGGGTGACATTAGTTAATAAAATTATATGGGTTTCAGGTGTACAATTCTATAATACACTATTGGTATATTTTATTGAGTGTTTACCATTCCAAGTCAACTCTCCTTCCCTCACCACTTATCCCCCCTTTACTCTCTTCTTCTACCTCCTCCCAATCCCCTTCTGTTGCTCATTTTTTAATTGGGTTGTTTTCGTGTTAAGCTTTAAGAATTCTTTGTATATTTTAGATAACAGTCCTTCATCATATATGTCTTTTACAAATATTTTCTTCCAGTCTTTGCTGTGTCTTCTCATTCTGTCAACAGGGTCTTTCACAAAGCAGATGTTAATTTTAATGAAGTCCAGATTACCAATTATTTCTTTCATGGATTGTGCCTTTGGTGTTGTATCTACTAGTAAACAGAAGGTCATCTAGATTTTCTTCTTTATCTTCTGAGAGTTTTATAGTTTTGCATTTTATATTTAGGTCTATGATCTATTTTGAGTTAATTTTTGTGAAAAGGATAGGTGCCACATCTTGAGTCATCTTTTTGCACGTGGATGTCCAGTTATTCCAGTAGCATTTGTTGAAAACACTTTTTCTCCTTTGTAGTGCCTTTGCTTCTCTGTCAAAGATAAGTTCCACTGGTAAGTTCTCTATCTGTTCTACTGATCTATTTGCCTATTCTTCTGCTAATACCATATGGTCTGTTTTTATCCTCACCTGAGGATATTTTTCCATTGGTTTTTAGAGAGAGTGAAAGAGAGAGGGAAAGACAGAGAGAAATATCCATGTGAGCGAAACACATCAATTGGTTGCCTCCTGCATATGCCCCAAACAGGGTTGGGGCCGGGGAGGAGCCTGCCACCGAGGTATGTGCCCTTGACCAGAATCAAGCCCAGGACCCTTCCGTCTGCAGCTGACACTCTAGCCACTGAGCCAAACCAGCAAGGGCCATATGTTCTTGATTACTGAAGATTATAGTAGGTCTTGTAGTTGACTAGTGTCAGTCCTCCGACTTTGTTCTCCTTTAATTTTGTATTGGCTTTTCTGTGTCTTTTGTCTTTCCACGTAAACTTTATTTATTTTTTAAAGAATATATTTTATTGATTTTTTACAGAGAGGAAGGGTGAAGGAAAGAGAGCTAGAAACATCGATGAGAGAGAAACATCAATCAGCTGCCTCCTGCACAACCCCCACTGGGGATGTGCCTGCAACCAAGGTACATGCCCTTGACTGGAATCGAACCCGGGACCCTTCAGCCCGCAGGCCGACGCTCTATCCACTGAGCCAAACCGGTCAGGGCTCCACGTAAACTTTAGAATCAGTTTGTTAATATCTGTACCACGTCTTGCTGGGATGGATTTTCACTGGGATGGCACTGAATCTATACATCAAGTTAGGAAGAACTACCATCTTGGCATAATGCATGAGGCTTCCTATTCATGAACATGGACTGTCTCTCCATTTATTTAGTTTTTCTTTTATATCTTTCATCATAGTTTTATAGCTTTCTTTATGTACATATTTTGTTGGGTTTATATTTAACTACTAGTGGCCTGGTGCACGAAATTCGTGCATGGGGTTGGGGGTTGTCCCTCAGCCCGGCCTGCACCTTCTCCAATCTGGGACTCCTCGGGTGACATCCCTCTCACAATCCGGGATCACGGGCTCCTAACCGCTCACCTGCCTGCCTGCCTGATCACCCCTAACCACTCTGTCTGCCTGCCTGCTTGCCCCCAACTGCCCCTCCCCCGCCGGCCTTCTCGCCCCCAACTGCACCCCCCTACTGGCCTGCTTGCCCCCAACTGCCCTCCCCTCCTGGCCTGATTGCCCCTAACTGCCTCTGCCTCAGCCCCACCACCATGGCTTTGTTCAGAAGGACATCTGGAAGGTCTCCTGGTCTAATTAGCATATTACCTTTTATTAGTATAGATTGTACATATTTTGTTGGATTTATATTTACCTATTTAATGTTAGGGGTACTAATGTAAATGGTATTATGTTTTTAATTTCAAATTCTAGTTGGTCATTGCTGGTATATAAGTAAGCGATTGACTTTTGTACAGGGTGGGACAAGAGTAGGTTTACAGGTTTACAGTTATGAGTACACAAAACAATTTTCCATACGAGCAACTGTAAGCCTACTTTTGCCCTACCCTGTATATTAATCTTGCTAAGATATCTTGAAAACTTACTATAATTATTAGTCCCAGAGGGTTTTATTTGGCAGTTCTGATGGATTTTCTACATGGACAATCATGTAATCTGCAAACAAAAATACTTTTGTTTCCTTCTTACCAATTTAGTACCCTTTTTTAAAAATTTAAATTCTTTATTGTTGAAAGTATTACATATGTCCCCTCTTCTCCCCATTGACCTCTCCCTGGCCATTCTTCCCCTCCCCCAGCACCTGTCCCTGCCCCCCTACAGTTTGTGTCCTTTGGTTATGCTTATATGCATGCTTTATTTCCTTTTTTTGGGGGGAGGGGGGAGGTCTTATTACATTAGCTTTGACTTCCAGCATAATGTTGAAAAGGAGTGGTGAGAGAGGACATTCTTTTTTTTTTAATATATATTTTATTGATTTTTTACAGAGAGGAAGGGAGAGGGATAGTCAGAAACATGATGAGAGAGATACATTGATCAGCTGCCTCCTGCACACCCCCCACTGGGGATGTGCCTGCAACCAATGTACATGCCCTTGACCGGAATCGAACCTGGGAACTTTCAGTCCACAGGCTGACGCTCTATCCACTGAGCCAAACCGGTTTGGCGGGAGAGAGGACATTCTTGCCTTGTTGCTGATCTTAACAAGAAAGCTTTGCGTTGCTCACCATTAAGTACTATGTTTGCTGTACATTTCTGTAGTTGTTCTTTATTAAGTTGAGGACATTCTCTTCTATCGCTAGTTTGCTGAGTTTTTTAAAATCATGAATGAGTGTTGAATTTTATAAAATGCTTTTTCTGTGTCTATGGATATAATACTGTGATTTTCTTCTATAGCCTGTTGTAGCTTTTAGTACAATTTCTTCCTCTAATGTTTGGTTGAATTCACCAGTGAGCCCGTATGAGCCTGGTGCCATCTGTTGTACAAAGTTATTTACTATTGATTCCGCTTTACATATAGGCTTATTCGGATTACCTATTTCTTCTGTGTGAACTTTGGCAGTTTGCATCTGTTTTGTCACTCCCAGTTTATGGGTAGTGATGCGCTCAGTTAGGAATGCCTGAGGCACGCCTCTGAGCCCATATGACTCATAATAAGCCCCCAGGAACATTTTTCCCACCAGGCCCAATACTGTGGCTGGACTGGCACTTATGTCTTATTATGGTCACAGGATACAGTTCAGCAAAAATCATCAGGGAATTTTGAGAAACAAGAGATCTTACTCACAATCCCTGGAATGTACATGGCATACGCAAAGTCCACACAGCAAGGTCACAGGTAGAGAGCATGGGCCTGGGGTCTTTACTAGGTTCCCAGGGTGGGGTGCCAGCCCAGGGGTCAGAGGCAACCCCCATGCTGTTTGGTGGGGCAACAGGGGGTACACCGTATGAACTGTGAGCGATGACACTGCAGAAGTACCTTAACATTTGTGCTGTCAGCCAAGGGCTGAACGTCAGAGTGATATCCAAGGAGCTCCAGGGAGCAGGATGGCCAAAGTCCGAGGTATCAGAGCAGTCACCCATCTGCAGAACCCGTTCACTCTGCCTCTCCCCTTCGTTCCCTTCACCTGCCTGCTTCTGGAATACCTACCACTGCTTGTCTTCTTGAAGAGCCATCTGCACCTGCTCAGTGGGGTCTGCCCTCACGGTGCTCGCACCTGGCTCCAGGCCCCGAGGCCTCCACACGCATCCCTGCAGGTGGGCCTGAGTCTGTGCCTCACCTCAACTGATGTTTTAAAATATTTTTTATTGATTTTTTTCTTTTCAGAGAGAAAGAAAGAGGGGGGTGGGGGGAGCTGCCTCTTGCACGCCCCCTACCAGGGATGGAGCTGCAACCAGGACATGTGCCCCAACTGGGAATCAAACCGGCAACCTTTCGGTGCACAGAGGATGCCCAACCTGGCCACACCAGCCAGGGTTGGACTGTTTTCAATGCAGGAAATGTGTCCAAAGCAGATGTAGTTGTCACCTCCATGCTCTATCTCTGAAGGACTCTCACCGCCAGGGGATGTGTCCCGCAGCACGGCTGCTGTCACACCATGGATTAGCACTCAGAGGAAGACGGCTCAAGGGGGACCCTCGGGCCCTCTGCTCTGTTCACTTCTCTTACCTGCTGCCCTGACACAGCAGAGCCGCACCCCAGCGGTGCCATGGCTCTTCTCAGGCCCCTGTGTTGTCGGCAACGCCCTCCCTGCTCACTTCCACACTGACCTCTGACCACTGCAAGTCCAGCCCATACGCCTCTCCCAAGAGGCCTTGAAGACCACAGTCAGCATTTAACTGGCTCTCCCGGTCAACCCTGTTTTGACTTCTGAGTGAGTCCCTTCTGCACCATTCATTCATGAGTCTGCTACACCAGATCACGGGTTCCTAGAGGCAGGAACTATCTTCTTCACTTCTACACACCCCTCACCTCTGGTTTGAGCATAATCAACGATGCATTACTGTTTGATTTTATATCTGTTCCTTAAATAAATGAGGCAAGTTTCTTTCCTGACCTCCCATGAAAGATTTGCTCTAATAGCTGCTACTCACATCTTAATCTTCTACTGTGTAAGTGTGTAGCTACCTGGTATGTAACATTCTCCTTTTTGATTCCTTTAGGCCTGAGTGAAGTTCCATGACACGTGTAGTGCGATGCTTCAAGCTGTGTGAACCGAGGAAGCTGACTTGCTGTGAGTCTGCTCTCCGCACCCTCAGCAAAGCCTTAGACACCACAGAAGAGGATGGCCCTGCCGTCAGAGGTTTAGGAGATGGGATTCTGGCCCCTGAGACAAGGACACCACAGGTGGTGCGGACAGGTTGCAGCACGTGTGAGGAGTGTGGGGACTGGCAACAGGAAGAGCTGGGCGAGGTGTGGTTGTGGAAGTTTCAGGTGAGAGCTCCAGGTGTAACACCTGACCACCCAGATGAAGTGCTTGGGGGACATCTGACACAAGGCACTGGCGGGCAGCTAGTACTGCTCGGGTTTGTTGGTGTTAAGGTGGCCGACACACCCTTCTCCCATCTGTCTTTAGAATTCTCAGGGCTGGAAGCTCAATTCTCCAGCATGTCAGTCTCGTAGGAATGGGATCAAACCTTTAGACACGGTTTTAAATTCAAGATGATGATGTCACCACCGGGCTGGTCAGCAAGCACACGTTTTCCCTTTGGCAGACATATCTACAATAGGATTCACCCTACACACTCATCACACGCACACACGAAATGCTGAGAGGAGGCAGGCCTGTGTGTGTGGGGGTGGGGTTGGGGGGTATGGTTCGGGTTGGTTCAATGTTGGTATCTGGGAGGCAGGTGGTCTGCAGCTCCCAGGTGCAGGGGTTTGAAGGGATGGAGACAAATGCGCTGAGCCTTCTGCAAGTCTGGACGAAAGGAGAGTCAGGACGGGGTTGAGAGAGGGCTTTGTGAGTTCAGTATGGGGCAGATTGAAGCAAGTTTACAGACGCAGAAGACACAAGAGGTGCGGGTGAAGACACAGGTGAGTAAAAGCTAAAGAAGCCAAGTCTTGGAGCTGGAGGAGGGTGGGCCCTGGTAGGTATTGAGGAAGGAGGGTGGGCCCTGGTGGGGGTGAAGGTGGAGCTGTCCATGGCTTCATGGTGACCTGATGACTTAGGACTCTCCAAGGAGCATTCTCCACAGGCAGAGTCTTCTAAAGGCATTCCCTCTTGTCATTAAGTGTGAACCTTTATTTATTTATATATTTAATATATTTTTATTTATTTCAGAGAGGAAGGGAGAGGGAGAGAGATAGCAACATCAGTGATGAGAGAGGATCATGACCGACTGCTTCCTGCACGTCCCACACAGGGGATCGAGCCCACAACCAGGGCATGTGCCCTGACTGGGAATCGAACTGTGACCTCCTGGTTTATAGGTCGCTGTGCAACCACTGAGCCATGCTGGCCTGGCGGTGTGCATCTTTATTTACTTCATTCTCAGAGTGATGTGAACTCCACGTTTTGTTGAAAACTTGATGTCAGCACATCAAATAGGTTTCATTCAGTTCAACAAAATGTAATGAACTTCTGGCTCTGCTGGGATGCCGGAGATTCAAAACAAAATAAAATGTATCCCTGAGGCCTTCTGCATGTTCCAGCTTGCGGGATGGAATAAGACAGTGTTACAGACGGGGTAGGAAGGCCTCAGCATCATCACATGAGTGGGCCAAGCCAGGATGCCTAGCACACTGCTGTGTATACACTCAACGACTCAAAGGGAATGGGCAGGACCATCTGTATAATTTAGAAATGAATATGACCAATGCTATTTTCTAAAAATAAGCACGTTTATATCATTTCTTCATGGACTGACTTCAGACTAGATGTAATTTACTTCATTTTAAAGTGTTTTAATTTATATTACTGCAATCCATAATTTATATCTGCAATACATAATTCCACCTAACAGGTCTGTCCAAGTATTTTGGTCAAATATTTAGGCTCTTAAAGCCAATATTTATAGGAAAACTGTAGCGAGGGAATCTTTAAAAGGATCAGATAGTCATCTGTGTGGTTTTCTAAAATGGGGCACATAATCACCAAAATACACTTTTAAAACTGAAAGTTAAAACTTAGGCTGTACAAGTAGCACTACATTAATTTGGTCTCTTGGAGAATAGTGTGGTAATATACAAATCACAGCAACAACAAATTGATAAAGATTAATAAAACACAAAAATCTTATTAAAATAATTTTCAATAAGTTTCAATTAGTTATATTTTGATCATAAAGGATCTTTATTAAAGAATGCCAAAACCAAGTATTTTAAAAGAATTATATAACCTAATAAAAACTGACATGAAATTGTTTTATTTAAAATTGTTATAATAAAAAACAAATAGACATTTGTAAGATATTTATCTCATTTTAAAAAACATAGGCTTTAAGGATTAAAAGTAACTTTTCAAACTCATTGCCAGAATTAAAATTTCACATCACAGAAATGTTTTAATAACAAATACTGACCAACAGATTACAACACCAAAGTTGTACAATAAATAAAAAAGCTTTCTAAATTTTTTTTACCAAGATATCATGAATTGATAAAATAACAATAGAAAGTTAACATTAATTTCCGAAAAAAAGGCACATCCAGGCAAAATAGTCAAGGCGACTTATAAAATGCAGCGTAATGTTTATATTGTGCATGATCAATTGAACGCAATAAATTACTCTGGAAGATTCTAAAATATGGCAGTAATAGATTGTAAAGCTGGGCAAATAAGACACCCCCCTCCTTAATAGCGTATTTTGTTCCCCAAAGTGCAGTTCAGATCTGTCTGAAATGTCATGCTTCCCTGCACACAGGTTTTGCTTTGCAAAGTTGTTTATCATCTTGGTGCCTCAGAGACTTGACCGCCGGTCTGGCCGTGGCACGCACTTCGTAATTGCGGCTCTCCACAGCACTGGGGCCAGTAAGAGACTGAGCGTGGTCACACTCAGGATCAGGAGGTACACCTGCAACAGGTAAAACTGAGCGTCATCTCGGGATTAAGAGGTGCACCTGTAACAGGTAAGTCTGGGTGTGTCTCCCTCAGGATTACTATGTCCACCTCAAACCACAGATATACTCTCAGGTACACGCCCATACAGACACAGGTACCTCAACATTTGGATGTGAGGTGGACTGAGGTTAGACCATCAGTGGAAACTTGTCAGATCAATGCATCACTGGTGCACTCACTGGAGTCTGTGCAATCGGAGTCACCCCTTGGGCTCACTAGGCAGTCAGACTGACCCCTTGGGGGTCACTTGGAGTGAGGACACAGCCTCAGGGCAGGTCTTAGATGGAGCTCATGCACAAACTCCATTCTTCCGCAATGGTTTTAAGTGCTCTTTAATAGTAGGACTTGCTTTCCTCACACTTATGGACACAAGGAGACAACTACGTAATTTTGAATGCCAATACCAGCATTTCACATGTACCAATTAGAGCTTTTATATTCATTCAGTCCACATGTATGAGGGAGCAGGTGTGCAGATCCAAATATTCAGTGTCACGTGGCTGGGTGGACTTTACTGACACCATCACAACTTAGGGAGGGACGCTATAAGGCGGGGCAGTCAGGAGGCCCTCTCGCTGTGGCCCCTGCCCTATGGAGGGGAATGAGAGCAGGGCAAACCCCTTCAGGCCCAGAAGTTCAACTGTGCTGAGTTAGACATCACAAGGGGCAAAGAGTGACACTCAGATCGCAGAAGAGGGCTATAGAGTCAAAAATGATTTTAAATAGAAGTTACTATTAGGAACTTGTGTGTCTGGAAATCTATGACTTAAAAACATCCTGAAGTTAACTGTTTCTACCCTGGGAAACACAAAAACAGCTGATTTCCACAGTCTACATAGTACGCAGTTTTCCAGACCGGCACACATGTGATTTCTTAGTGAACTAGCAGTTCACAAGCAGGGAGTTCAAATTCCTATACTATTACCCAACATTTTATACATTCAACAACAACAAAACCCTTTGATGTCCATCTTGTTTTCACTAAAACAGTAATGCTCTGTTTGTTGTTATCAAATACTTTCCATAGTTACAGCATCCATTTGCCCTTAGCTCACTCAGGGCTAATACTCAACTCAGTTATCTGGTCCTGGAAGCATATTCAGGTTTTAAACATTACACTTTTAACACCAGGAAGCACAGAGTGCGGCATATTTACCCATGGGGTTGGGAGTCCTTTTTTCACTTTAGAGCCACACCCCACCACCCATCACAGAAAAAAACCTCCTTCTTATCAAATTTAGTGACAATCATGGATCATCAGATGATACTTATCAAATTCTAGTTCACAGCCAGTTAAAAAAGGGCAAATAATAAAGTTTAAAAAAGTAGAAATGGGCAAAAATGCAGAGGAAAAATGTAAGTGCAAATGGAAGGTGGACACACACTCATGCGCACACGATGCTCACACATCAGCAAGAGGAGTGTCTAACGGGACAGTGACGAAGCACCTGCCCGACCAGAACACTTGCAGGGAGTGGGTTGAGACTCACCTCCCGAGAAATGATGCCAGCTCTGCGCGCTCTGCTCCCCAGGACAAAAGAGAACTCGCTGACCTGGGCCAGCCCCGCGGCCACGATCCACTTGATGTACTGGCTGGTTTTCGGCAGGAGGAGAGACAAGACCAGTGCTGCCAGAACAAACTGCGAGAGTGCCCATGTTACTGCTTAGTCAGAGCCCCGGTGGCCAAGCACCCAGGACAGAGAGGACACAAATGCCGGGGCAGCCCTCGAATAACACACAGAGGGGACATACAGAGAGGCACTTCTATGCTGAAGGCACCAAATAAACACAAAATGTCTGATATAAAACCACACAGAACACCAAGGCCAAATCCAGGGTTTAGGTTCCTTTGCAGAAAACAAAACCTACCCCCGCCCCCCGCCCCGAACTAAATGAACAGCATTAAATATTGTACAGCATTAAATGGAAATTTTATTTTTTTTAATAAGAGAGAATGTATTTCTCTCATGTAAGCAATCTCCAGAGGGGTGAGCAGCCTGGAGCTAGTAGGGCAGCTAGACCATCATCGGCTCCTTCCAGTGGAAATATTTTAAGTCAATTTCTATAATCCACAAAGCCAGATAGCTACAGAGCAGGTCAGGACATTAAAAGTTAATACAGGGAACGCAATGATTTGTGCTCTTGGAGGACAGACAAGGAGAGTGGTGAAATAATTCTCTTGACTTCACTGGAGGACCCAGAGAGCTATTTCTCTCATTCCAGCTTTCTAACTCCCAGATTCAAACATACTCAATTCTGAGTCAAACCAAGGAAAACACATCCAAACCACCTGTATCCTAACCCAGACCTTCCCCAGGCGGTGGGGTGGCAGGAGGGGGAGGAGGGGCATCACAGACTGGGTGTTCCAGGTAAGTGGCCCTGCCGGGGGCTCACAGACTCGGCATCGCTGTGGGCAGGCACTCAGGCCCAGGAGGAAGTAAGTGCGAGTGTGACATGTAAACCCCAAGATAACCGGATGTTTCCCATCACGAATGACTGAGAGGCTCGGTACCTTCATGATCACCACCGCCAACGTGAGGACCATCAGGATGGTGAGCTCGTACACCACGAAAGTGGGAAACACGTGGAGGCCTGTGAGGAAGAGGACGGGCACGGAAATTCTTTCAGGATCACACAGCCCATCTCCGAACAAATTCACACCTGCTTCTCACTGATAAACCTATTAACTCTCAAGCTCCTCAGACGTGTTTCAATAGCGGGAAGAATTCTTGTAAGCACCATCCTGTTGTGCTGTTTGTTTATGCGGAGAGCAACGCTGACACCAAACTGACTGGAGCCAGTACTTAGTGACATTAACAAAGCGGAGTGAGATGAAGTCCATGTTACAATGTCTTTGCCACATATAACTGTGACAGGAGGGCAAGCAAGCTATGTTACAGTTTTTCTCCTTAAAGCCACTCATTCTTGCAACAAACACCAAACGTATACCTGGACTAGCACAACGGGTAAACAGTACAGGCTCTGGGCTAAAATCCTGGGCCTACCACTAACCAACTGTAGATGCTGGCATGCCTCTTAACCTCTCTCTGCCTCAGCTTCCTCATCTGTAGTTGTGGATTTGGGCAGTGAGTGAACACAGCATGACAGGTAAAGCAGGTACCCGTGTTTATAAACAATTGTCCTCACGGTCACTGCGTACACACACCAGGCCCACAGATAGGAAAGTGAGCAAGGATCCAGGGCTGCAAGGTGCTAGGTAGCACTGACATGTGACAACTGCCTCAGGGCACCTCCAAGAACCACATGACCAGCGCTCTCCCACTTGAGCACGAAAAGCCCCCCTTCACTCTGGGCCTAAGACTGCCCTTCGTTGAGATGTTCTAAGGAGGCCTCTCCTCAGGAGCTCAGCCTGAACCCCTCACTCCCACTTGCTGGTGGCAGTGACCCCAGGACCACTCCTATCACCCAGAACCGAATGTGGCTCATGGGCGCTGGATGGTGCAGCTGGTGCAGGTCATCTTTGTGGTTCTGACAGGGCCTGGCTGGGGCAGGAGGTCGATGAATGTTTGCTAAGAACAGGACCCCACCATTTATTTACATGTCATCGAGGGCTACGTATGCAGAAAAGCAAAGGTGTCTTCTTAAACAGATGCTATTAACGTGTTGCTTAGAACCCTGGAACAAAAAAATTATGTCCCTGAGCAGTCAGAGAATAAAAACCTGATTGTACATGTGTTTCTCAGTTGGCAGGGAAATTAACCTGAATTCCTTTTGATATATTGAGTGTGAATAACCAAAGCAAAAATATGTACCGTGGTTATTGTTACAAAGCATGGCTCTTAATAAATCAAGAATCCCAATTTGAGAAATATTAGAGCAAATATGTCTGTTTTAAATAACATGTTTGTGAAGTTTTAGTTTTTTAATAAGCGAGCATTCCAGGAAGCCGAGCAGGCAGGACACAGGGTGGAACAACTAGTCAGGGTGACCTGGGGCGGGGGGCGGGGAGGGGGGGGGTCTTAGGAATGGAACGCAGGACTGGATAGTGGTGAGAATAGGGTTACAATTTAATCAATTTTATTAGGCCTTGTCTGAAAAAGAACTGGCAGAAAAGAAGTGAATCATCAACCAAGAATGGAAGTTCAAGGAATCAGAATCGGCAGCTTACTTAGCATGTTGAGGAAGTGTTTCCAGCAGTGGAGTGAAGGGCAAGGAAGAGGCAGAAGAGAGGGCCAAGGAGAGAAAATGAGGGGAGAAGGGGAGACAGACAGACACACACGAGGGGGCAGAGAGGATGAGGAGAGAAGGGGCAGAGAGGACGGGGCAAACATCCGTCGAGCGGGCTTTTCTCAGGGACACATCCGATTACTAACACTGCTCGTGAATGCTCTTATTTCACCTCTTTATTTCTTTTTCTTTTTTAAAAATATATTTATACTAGAGGCCAGTGCACGACATTCGGTCTGAGGGGGGTGTGGGGATCCCTCAGCCCGACCTGCACCCTCTCCAATCTGGGAGCCCTCAGGGGAGCCCTCTCCAATCCGGGAGTTTCTGTCTGTCTTTGTAATCATATGAGTGAATTGTCTGAGACCCCCAACCCAGTTTGGTTTGTTGCTCACAGAATAATAGAGGCATTTTTTTTCTTTGCTTCATTGGTGGAGATTTCCTGGAAGTTTTAGGATATCTTCCCTTTAATTTTTCCTAGACACTCTGATTTTACTTATGTCTCTCACCTTTGCTTTCCCCCATCCCCCACCGCAATAATAACTTGCTCCAGGCTCACTTTGCTGTAGTGTCTAGGACAGCGGTTCTCAACCTGTGGGTCGCAACCCCTTTGGGGGTTGAACGACCCTTTCACAGGGGTCGCCTAAGACCATCGGAAAACACATATATAATTACATATTGTTTTTGTGATTAATCACTATGCTTTAATTATGTTCAATTTGTAACAATGAAATTGGGGGTCACCACAACATGAGGAACTGTATTAAGGGACCACGGCATTAGGAAAGTTGAGAACCACTGGTCTAGGAGATCCATCTGCCACCAGAACTACGATTCCCAACATTCCTGGTGCTCCCTGCGCTCTTGGTTTTCCCTTCCTGCTCTGTCTCTGTCCCATGGCCTCCCACTCTGCCAAGTCCTCCAAGCCACCAGCTCTCCCTCTCTGCTCTCTGTCTGGTGGCTTGGAAGCCAAGTTCCCCAAGCCGCTCCACTCTCCGCTGGCTCTCCCGCACTGCTCTCCGCCCGGCGGCTTGGGGGAGCAACCGAGGAAGCCACGTCCCCCCAAGCCGCCGGCTCTCCTGCTCTGCTCTTCGCCCAGTGCCTGTGTATGCAAATTAACCTGCCATCTTTGTCAGGTTAATTTGCATACTCACTCCTGATTGGCTGGTGAGCATAGCAGAGGGACAGTCAATTTACATGTTTCTCTTTTATTATATAGGAGGATTGATTTCAGAGAGGAAGGGAGAGGGTAAGAGAGATAGAAACATCAATGATGAGAGAGAATCATTGACTGGCTGCCTCCAGCACACCCCACACAGGGGATCGAGCCCGCAACCCAGGCATGTGCCCTGACCAGGAACCAAACTGTGAACTCCTGGTCCATAGGTCGATGCTCAACCCGAGCCCACTGGCTGGGCTTATTTCAACTCTTTCAAGTATGACCCTCCCCTTGCATTTCCTTTGAGAACTGTCTTGGCTCTTCAGGGCCTTTCACATTTCCATTTTAATTTTAGAATCTGCTTTTCCATGTTCTGAAAGTCTTGCTGGGATCACACAGAACCTGTTGACCAGTGGAGAGTGTGTGGACTTTCCAGGCCGTAAGAGGGCGAGAACAAGGAGGTGCCAAGCGGAAATGCTGCAACACAGAGGCTGTACCGCCGGCCCTCTCCAGGGCTGGCCACTAAGATACCCCGACACAGGGAAATCTCAAGAGCAGCACGCGCCCTGCCAATTTACTTTTTTTTGTATAAAAATTAATATTTCCTCCCAAGCTTCCCATTTTGATGCACTGATGTTAAGCTGCTAACCTGCTGAGCACCAGGGAGGGCCCTTCCTATGGAGTCAAAATGAGAGTCGTCTTCCCTGAGGACGTCTGAGCCTTTACACTCCTTCCTACACGTGCATCTTAGCATTGACGGGCATGGCAACCAACCAGCAAATTAACATCCCTTAGTTCACGGGTCCTCAAACTATGGCCCGCGGGCCACATGCAAATACAAATATTGTATTTGTTCCTGTTTTGTTTTTTTACTTCAAAATAAGATATGTGCAGTGTGCATAGGAATTTGTTCATAGTTTTTTTTTTAAACTATAGTCGGGCCCTCCAACGATCTGAGGGACAGTGAACTGGCCCCCTGTTTAAAAAGTTTGAGGACCCCTGCCATAGTTCAAACTTTCCCTCTTTTTAAATAAGATTTCTCCTTAGACTCTAATTTTTATAGGAACTGTTTCCACTGTCTAGTCTACAAATAAAAGTATGTAAAGAGATTACAGAGGTAATCTGCAAGTGTTTAACAAACACAATTCAAACATTCCGATGTAAAGCAGAAAGTTACCTATGGAGGCAAAGAAAATGATCGCTAGGAAGTCGCGAATCGGCTCGATGTAAGACACAATCTCCTCGGTGACCATGTGGCCTTGGGAAGAGATGAGCGCTCCGGCCAGGAAGCAGCCCAGCTCCATGGAGACATCCAGCAGCTCTGTGACCTGGGGAGGAGGGAAGGACACGTCACACACACAGTGCCACCAGTTACCAACGGCTTCTGCCCAAGTAGGATTCACACCCAAACACAGCCTGTTAGGTCTAGCAGAACCAGCACAATAAAGCTGTGAAAATCAAATCTCGCTGTACATCTGTGAAATCCCCAGTGGAGCCTCTGTGGGGATGACCGAGAGACGACACGAGGAAGCTAATATGAGTTGAATTAACCATACAGGGAGAAAAAAATTAATTTAAAACATTTGAAACAATTCACATAAATAGCTGTGAAATTTTTGAATTATTTTCCATACTTTATTTTAAATATTTGTGATACATTTTCTTTACTTTGAATCAAGGAAGAGCCTGACTATGGCTTAAAAACTGTATTGTAGCCCTAGCCAGTTTGGCTCAGTGGATAGAGCGTTGGCCCTCGGACAGAAGGGTCCCAGGTTTGATTCGGGTCAAGGGCACGAACCTTGCTCACAGGCTCGATCCCTGGCTTTAGTCAGGGTACCTGACAACCAACGATGTCTCTCAAAGCAATGTTTCTCTCTGTCCTTCCCACTCTCTCTAAAAATCAATGGAGGAGGATTAACAACAACGAAAGTATTGTAGTCCTGGCCAGTGTGGCTCAGTAGGTTGGAGCATCATCCCATGCACCAGAGGTTGGGGTTGGATTCCCAGCCAGGGTACACACCTAGGTTGCACGTTTGATCCCTGGTCTGGGCGCATATGGGAGGCAACTGATCAATGTGTCTTTCTCACATCAATGTTTCTTTTCTCTTTCTCTCATTTTTTTCTCTCTCAATTCAATAAAAAAATTTAGAAAAATGTTTTGTATAAAAAACTATTCCCATCACCAACAAACTGCTTAGAGAAAGCAGACACAGCTAATAAGCAATTACCTGGGATGGCAGGAAACCAGAGGGAAGCACCAGCGAATGTAGACATGACTAGATTCAATAATGCCAGATTCAGACAGAATAGTTATGGATCATTAGGCTTCTACCGATATAGTTCTGCTAAATGCACAGTTTCAGACTTCTTTATGTGACATTACTGATGCAAAACAACTAGAAAGATGCCTTTTTAATTTGAGACAGTAAAACTACAAACGATAGCAGCGACAGACACATAGGGGGGGGAAATGAACTTTTGAAGAAATACCATTTACAGTAACATCAAAACTCATCAAACACCTCGGAATAAATAAAAGAAGTGCACAACTTCCGCGCCAAACACTACAAAATGCTGCTGAGAAACACGGGATGAGGACCTCAGTAAACAGAGGGTGTGTGCCACACTCGGAAGGAAAAATGTCACTTTCCCTCAACT